>NW_026125813.1:0-171529 GCF_943737965.1 Phodopus roborovskii
CCTACTTTTCTCTCCATTCGCTGCCCCCCCCCCCCACTTCCCCTGAGCTCTGGGGGACTTGTCCCTTCCCGGTTCTGTAAGGTACTTTATATGAATCTCTTAGAATACACCTTGTATCCTAGTTCCTCTGGTGGTGTGAATTATAGGCTGGTGATCCTTGGATCTAGGTCTAAAATCCATATATGAGTGAGTACATACTGTGTTCCTCTTTTTGTGACTGGGATACCTCATTCAGGATGGTTTCTTCAAGTGCTATCCACTTGCCTGCGAATTTCAAGATACCATATTTTTTTCCCCAGAGTAGTATTCCATTGTGTAGATGTGCCACATCTTCATTAACCATTCTTCAATTGAGGGGCATCTAGGTTGCTTCCAGTTTCTTGCTATTACAAATAGTGCTGCTATGAACATAGTTGAACAGATGTCTTTGTTGCATGGATGTGAATCCTTTGGATATATGCTTAAGAGGGGGATTGCCGGGTCTTGTGGTAAACTAATTCCCATTTTCTGAGGAACCGCCATACTGATCTCCAAAATGGCTGTATGAGTTTGCACTCCCACCAGCAGTGGAGGAGTGTTCCCCTTTCTCCACATCCTGTCCAATATAAGTCATCATTGGTGTTTCTAATTTTAGCCATTCTGGAGGGAGTAAGATCGTATCTCAAAGTTGTTTTGATTTGCATTTCCCTGATAGCTAAGGATGTGGAGCATTTTCTTAAGTGTCTTTCAGCATTTTTGATTTCCTCTATTGAGAATTCTTTCTTTAGTTCTGTACCCCATTTTTTAATAGGGTTATTTGGTGTTTTGTTGACTAGTTTCCCGAGTTCTTTGTATATTTTGGAGATCAGCCCTTTGTCGGATATAGGATTTGTGAAAATCTTTTCCCAGTCTGTGGGCTGCCGTTTGGTCTAGTCCACTGTGTCCTTTGCCTTACAGAAGCTTCTAAGTTTGAAGAGGTCCCATTTATTAATCGTTTCTCCCAGTGTCTTTGCCCCTGGAGTTATGTTCAGGAAGCGGTCTCCTATACCAATTTGTTCAAGGGTACCTCCTACTTTCTCTTGTAAGAGGTTCAGTGTGGCTGGATTGATGTTGAGGTCTTTGATCCATTTGGACTTGAGTTTTGTGCATGGCGACAGACATGGTTCTATCTGCAGTCTTCTACACACCCTCATGCAATTGTGCCAGCACCATTTGTTGAAGATGCTGTCTTCGCCCCATTGTATAATTTTAGCTGTTTTGTCCAAAATCAGGTGTTCATAGGTGTGTGGGTTAATATCAGGATTTTCAATTCGATTCCATTGGTCTACCTGTCTATTTTTATGCCAATACCAGGCTGTTTTCAGAACTATAGCTCTGTAGTAGAGCTTAAAGTCAGGAATGGTGATGTCCCCCGAAATTCTTTTATTGTATTTGCTATCCTGGGTCTTTTGTTTTTCCATACAAAGTTGATTATTATCCTTTCAAGGTCAGTGAAGAATTGTGGTGGGATTTTAATGGGGATTGCATTGAATGTGTAGATTGCTTTTGGCAAGATTGCCATTTTTACTATGCTTATCCTACCTATCCAAGAGCATGGGAGATCTTTCCATTTTCTGGTATCTTCTTTAATTTCTTTCTTTAGAGCCACAAAGTTCTTATTACATAGGTCTTTTACTTGTTTGGTAAGCATTACACCAAGATACTTTATGTTGCTTGTGGAAATTGTAAAGGGTGATGTTTCTCTGATTTCTTTCTCTGCCTCTTTGTCGTCTGAAAAAGTAGGGCTACTGATGTTTTTTGAGTTTATCTTGTATCCTGCTAGTTTGCTGAAGGTGTTTATCAGCTGTAGGAGTTCCCTGGTATAGGTTATTGGGTCGCTTATGTAGACTATCATATCATCTGCAAATAGAGACAGTTTGACTTTTTCCTTTCCAATTTGGATCCCCTTGAGCTCCTTTTGTCTTATAGCATTAGTTAGAACTTCTAGTACGATATTGAAGAGATATGGAGAGAGAGGGCAGCCTTGTCTTGTTCCAGATTTTAGAGGAATTGGCTTAAGTTTCTCTCCATTCAGTTTGATGTTGGCAGTTGGTTTGCTGTATATTGCTCTTATTATGTTTAGGTGTGTTCCTGTTATCCCTGACCTCTCCAAGACCTTTATCATGAAAGGGTGTTGAATTTTGTCGAAGGCTTTTTCCGCATCTAGGGAGATAATCATATGGTTTTTCTTTTTTCTGTTTGTTTATATGGTGGATCACGTTGGTAGATTTCCGTATGTTAAACCATCTCTGCATTCCAGGTATGAAGCCTACTTGGTCATGGTGGATGATTTCTCTGATGTATTCTTGAATTCGGTTTGCCAGCATTTTAATGAGTATTTTTGCATCGATGTTCATCAGGGATATTGGTCTGTAGTTTTCTTTCTTAGTTGTGTCTTTGTGAGGCTTGGGTACCAAAGTTATTGTGGCCTCATAAAAAGAGTTTGGCAATGAACCTTCTGTTTCTATCTTGTGGAACAGTTTGAGGAGTAGTGGTATTAGTTCTTCCTTGAATATATGGTAGAATTCTCCGCTGAATCCATCTGGCCCTGAACTTTTTTTTTGGTTGGAATGCTTTCAATGACTGGTTCTATTTCATTGCAGGTTATAGGTCTATTTAAGTTGTTTGTCTGTTCTTGATTTAATTTTGGTAAGTGATAGTTATCCAGAAATTTGTCCATTTCCTTTGAATTTTCAATTTTTTTTGGAATACATATTTTCAAAGTATGACCTGAAAATTGTCTGGATTTCCTCTGTGTCTGTTGTTATGTTCCCCTTTTCATTTCTGATTTTGTTAATTTGCATGTTCTCTCTGTGCTTTTTCATTAATTTGGATAAAGGCTTGTCCATCTTGTTGATTTTCTCAAAAAACCAACTCTTCGTTGCATTGATTTTTTATATTGTTTTCCTGGTTTCTATTTTGTTGATTTCAGCCCTCAAGTTGATTGTTTCCTGGTGTCTACTCCTGCGGGATGACTTCGCTTCTCTCTGTTCTAAGGCTTTCAGTTGTGCTGTTAATTCTCTTATGTGACTATCCTTTGTTTTCTTCATATGGGCACTTAGTGCAATGAACTTCCCTGGTAGCACTGCTTTCAAGGTGTCCCATAAGTTCAGGTATGTTGTATCCTCATTCTCAATGAATATTAGAAAGTCTTTAATTTCTTTCTTTATTTCTTCTTTGACCCATGAGTGGTGCAATTGCACATTGTTCAGTTTCCATGACTTTGCAGGTTTTCTGCTATTTGTGTTATTGTTGAATTCCAATTTTAAAGCATGGTGGTCCGATAAGATACAGGGGACTACTCCTATTCTCTTGTATCTGTTGAGGTTTGTTATGCCACCTAGTATGTGTTTGATTTTAGAGAAGGTTCCATGTGGAGCAGAGAAGAAGTTATATTCTTTTGTCTTTGAATGGAATGTTCTATAGATGTCTGTTAACCCCAGTTGAGACATAACTTCTGTTAGTGTTTTTGTTTCTTTGTTGAGTTTCTGATTTGTGGTCCTGCCTAGTTTTGACAGTGGTGTATTGAAGTCTCCCACTATAAGTGTGTGAGGTTTTATATGAGCTTTGAGTTTTAGTAGTGTTTCTTTTACAAATGTGGGTGACTTTGTATTAGGGGCATAGATGTTCAGAACTGAGACTTTGTGTTGATGGATTTATCCTGCGATGAATATGAAATGACCATCTTCATCTCTTTTGACTAATTTTGGTTTTAAGTCTAACTTGTTAGATATTAGGATAGCTATGCCTGCTTGCTTCTTATTTCCATTTGATTGGAAAATCCTTTTCCAACCCTTTACGCTGAGGTAATGTCTGTCTTTGAAGCTTAGATGTGTTTCTTGTATGCAGCAGAAGGATGGATTCTGTCTTCGTATCCATTCTGTTAGCCTGTGTCTTTTTATAGGTGAGTTAAGACCATTAATGTTGAGGGTGAGTAAGGACCATTGATTGTTGATGCTTGCTTGATTTAGGATTGTTGTTGGCAGTGGTATTGTGAATATATTAGTTCTGCTTTACCCTTGGTTTCTGGTGTAGTTGGATTATCTGTTGCCTACATTTTTGTGGGCATAGTTACCTTCCTTGGGTTGGAGTTTTCCTTCTAATACTTTCTGTAGGGCTGGATTTGTAGATACGTATTGGGAAAATCTGGTTTTGTCATTAAATATCTTGTTCTCTCCATCTATAGTGATTGAGAGTTTTTCTGGATATAGTAGCCTAGGCTGGCATCCGTGTTCTCTTAATACTTTTAGAACATGTACCCAGAACCTTCTGGCCTTGAGGGTTTCCATGGAGAAGTCAGGTGTAATTTTGATAGGTCTGCCTTTATATGTTACCTGTCCTTTTTCCTTCGCTGCTCTTAATATTCTTTTTTGTATTCTGTATGCTAGGTGTTTTGATTATTATATGTCGAGGGGGTCTTTTCTCTTTGGTCCAGCCTATTGGGGTTCAGTATACTTCTTGTACATTCATGGGCATGTCCTTCTTCAGACTTGGAAAGTTTTCCTCGATGATTTTGTTGAATATGTTTTCGGCACCTTTGAGCTGGGCTTCCTCACCTTCCTCTATGCCTATTATTCTTAGGTTTGGCCTTTTCATGATGTCCCACATTTCCTGGATGTTTTGTGTTAAGATTTGTTGGATTTATGATTTTCTTTGGTCGATGAATCTATTTCTTCTAGTTTATCTTCTGAGCCTGAGATTCTCTCTTCCATCTCTTGAATTCTGTTGGTTTTGCTTGTGTCTGTAGTTGCCGATTTTTTGCCCAGCTTTTCAATTTCCAGCATTCCTTCAGTTTGTGTTGCCTTTATTTTCTCTATTTCAGTTTTCAAGTCTTGAACTGTTTCCTTCACCTGCTTAATTGTTTTTTTCTTGGCTTTCTGTACTTTCCTTAAGGAATTTGTTCATTTCTTCCACTGTTTTGTTTGTTTTTCCTCCATTTCTTTAAGGGATTTTTCTCACATCTTCTTTGAGGGCCTCTATCATTTTTATGATGGTAATTTTTAAGGTGTACCCTTCTGCTTCCTCTGCTTTGTTGTTGTGTTCCATTCTAGTTGGTGTAGATTCCCTAGATTCTGGTGGTGTCATGCTTGTCTTTCTGTTAGGTGTTCTCTTGTATTGCCTTCTTCCCATAGCTTCTTCCAGTAGGTGTTGGTGGGGTCTCCCCCCTCTCTCTATGGTACTTGCCCGATGGGCTTATGTGGGCCTGAGATTCAATATCTGTAGCTCTGTGTGGTTCAAGCTCTCTAGGAGGTTTCTCCACAGACAGGGTCCCAGGTATGGGGTCAAGGATGAGGATCCAGCAGAAGATGCCAGCAGGAACTCCGAGTGGACTCGCAGAGATAGGCGGATCTCTGGGAGGGGCCCGGGACTCTAGCAGAGGACTGGAGGTGAGGGTCAGAGACCAAGCAGGTGGAAATTACGGGTGGTCCCGCATGGATAGTCAGGTCTCCTTAGTTCAGAGTTGCTCCGAGAAGTCTCCAAAGTAGGGTGGACTGTTGGCTCCACCCTCTGTCCCTGTCCTCAACCAGAGCAGCAGGACCTTGGGTATGTAGGGCACAGGGTAGAGGGGTAGGCTCGCTGTGGGTATGGGTGGGGGGTGTATCAGAGCTCCAAGGGTGCTCTCGATGGGGACCGGAGACAGAAGTAGCAGGATCAGGGGTCAACCCAGGGAGTTCGGGCAGCAGAGGGGGGGAAGAGGTTGTAGGGGACAGGCATCCCTGATTGGGCCCAGACTCACCTCTGGCCAATAGCTGGAAGGAAGAGGACAAGGGCTGAGCTGGAACTTGGGAAGGTTTTGCAGGATAGTCGGATCTCACTGGAAACTGGAACTCTCCAGCTGAGGCCTCTTTCTTTAGCAGAGGCCCGGATTTCGTATATGATGTTCCTTTAGTTACTGTGTCATACATTAGATTATTATATGTGAATATTTTGTTTCCTTTAAAAAGTTAATTAGACAATAGTGGCCTAGGTGTGTATCTCAGTGAATGAACACATATACATCCAGGTCCTGAGATTTATTTCAGAACTGCGGGGAGTGGTGTTTGGGGTAGACAAGAGAAAGTATGGGAGTCATTTCATGGGGTGTAGAATCAAAAGTATCATGGCATCTGTGGTTTCTGTGACACAGGCAAACATCAGCCTCTTTCAGGTTATTATTATCTCTCTTTGTAAAAGAATTATTTTTATTTAATAAGTGGTTTTCCTGAGTCCAGGTTCCTGAGCTGTCCTGGAACTCTCTTTGTAGACTGGGTAGGTCTGGACCTCACAGAGATCAATCTGCCTTTCTACCTATTCTTGGGAATATAGGTGTGTGTACCATGTCTGACCTTATTTTAGAGTGTTTTGAATGCATCCAGGTGTGTGCATTGTGTATGTATGTGTAGCTGTTTTCTGAAGAGGCCAGAAGAGGGCACCAGATTCTTTGGAACTGGATTTACATAGATGGTTGTAAGGCTTTATGTGTTCAATGTGTTATTGAATCCTGATCCTCAATAAGAATAGCAGGTTCTCTTAGCTGGTGAGCCATTTCTCCAGCCCAGTAATTAGGAATCTTTTAATGAACCCTTTTCAAATACCTAGCATAGCATTGGGTAACAGTCAGTGTATCCCGTGATTCTCAGATTAATGTGGGGTGGCAGGTTCCTCAGAGAGACAGTGCTTACTAAAATATTTGCTTTGTAGGAAGGAAGTGCCCCCGCATTTTATAATCTTCACAAAACAGTATATGAAGAGAGATACCTATTAGAATTTTTGTGATTATTATTTATGATAACAAAGTACTCAGAATTGTATTTTACATTGATGGACTGAGCAAAGGAAATACATACTGATATGTTTGGTAAATTAAATATATCATATGGGTGATAGAGTGCATACCTATTATTCTGGCACTCAGACAGCGAGGCAAAGAGGACAAAGATTTTGCGGCTCTCTTACCATACACAGTGAGACCACATCTGAAAAAGTAAATGAAAGTTTTGAAAATATCTGATTTCTAGGAATCTCTTAGGAGAATTACCTCACAGATGAGTACATGTAATCTTTGTTTTGAAAAATGATTTTAAACACTGTGTGTGTGTGTGTGTGTGTGTGTGTGTAGAATGGTGCCTAGCTTTTCCTCCAGAGTCCCTGAATTCCCACAAACATGGATCCCCCTTGCTCATATAATCCCTCCTTCATCTCTTGGAACCAGACACCCAGAGCTTGGCCTAGTACTTGGATATGTTTCCCTGCATCTGCTTCTATCAGGGACATGAGGAAGGCTTTGTGATGAAAATTTGAGTAGTCATGAATGTCATTATAGGGGAAGGCCAGTTCAGGCACCCTCTCCACTATTGTTAGGAATCTTATATACACGGCTATTTGAAAATCAAGTCTCTACTAGGCTTACTTCCTTTTTTCCTTCTGATTTTATTTATTTTTATTTCCATGCATTGGTGTTTTTCCTGCATGTGTATCTGTATGAGGATTTTGGTATCCTGGAAGTGGAGTGGCAGACAATTGTTAGCTGCCATGTGGGGGCAGGGAATTGAACCCATACTGGTCCTCTTGAAGAACAGCCTGTGCTCTTCACTGCTGACCATCTCTCTACCCCCTTCCTTTTTACAAATATCATGTGTGTCTGTGTGTGGTGGCATGTGTGTACTGCTCCACATGGGGGAAGTTGAAAGTACAGGGGTAGGAATCGGTTTTGGTCATTCACTCTGTGTCCCTGGAATCAAAGCCCTGCCATCAGTTTTGGCAACAAGCACATTTACCCACTCACTGTCTTAGTTAGGGTTTCTATTGGTGTGATGAAACACTACAACCCAAAGCAACTTGTACAGGCAAGGATTTAGTTCTCTCACACCCAGAGTCACAGTCCATTGAGGGAAGGCAAGGCAGGAACTCTAACTGGGAAGAACTCTTGAGGCAGGAGGTGATGCAGAGGCCATGGAGGAGTGATACTTACTGATTTACCCCTCATTTCTTGTTCATTCTGTTTCCTTACAGAACCTAGTACCACCAACCCAGGAGTGGTTTCAGCCACAATGGGCTGGGCCCTCAGTTATCAATAACTACTTAAGAAAATGTTCTGCATATTTGCCTTCAACTGACCTTCTGGAGGCATTTCATTGATTGAAACCTTACTTCTGCCTGCTCTTAAGTAAGATTACCTCCTGTCAAGGTGACTGAAAATAGCCAGTGCACCCACAGAACCATCTCGCTGCCGTGATATCATATTAACAGAAACAAGGGTGGAAAGGTCTACTTTGACTCAGGGTCAGTATTCTGGCATATCTCATCAGAGTGGGCATGGTGGAGCCCCTCAGTTCATGGCAGTGGATTGTGTGGTTGTGGCAGTTCATTTCATGGCTGACCAGGAAAAACCGACTGGCAAGTCCTATGTGTGGGCTGTAAACTTAAATGTCACTCCAAAGTATTCACTCTGCCAAGAAGGCTGGACTTCTTGCAGGTACCATAACCTCCCAAATAGTACCACCAGGTAGGGAACAATTTCTCAAAGGCTGAGCCTGTTTTGTAGATTGAAGATTCAATTCATGTGATCCATCAAGTATAAGCTATCATTTGTCTAATCACTTCTGGTGACAGTGGGAATTACTTTCTTTTTATGAGCGCTTTCTTCCCCCAGTCTGATCCTACAGCCGAGCCAGCCCCAAATAAGACCCAAAGACTATGTATTAGATATAAAGCTGTTGGTGTGTTACTGACCTTTCTTATTTGCTAGCTCTGATTTAAATATTAACCCATTTCAATGAATCTAAGTATTTCCACGTGGTCTCATCCTACAAGAAATCCAGAGAGGATCTGGATTTCTACCCTGTTTGATCCTGCATGTTGAAACTCCTACTACCTCTGAGTGAAACCTTCTTGTCTCCTAGTCCTGCCTTTGTTGCTTTCCTATTGGCCAGTAGTGTTTGTAGTGAGGTAGTCCTTCTGTAGCACTGACCACGCCCATTGGGGGGTGGAGCGATGGGCGGAGGTGACCTGAGGAAGGAGGTCGGAGGGGGCCAGGAAGGCGCGCTCTTTCTGGCGTGACTCGGACAGGAGAGGATCGGGTTGAATTTCCTGGTGTTCATCTGTCTAGGTTGTAAGTTATTTCTCCCTGAATAAACATCTATTCGGCCTATTTGTTTATCCTGACCCTTATTTACCGCAATATCTGGTGTCAGAAGCGGAATTTACCTGGGTTTTGCCCCCAGGCGGCAGAAGCCGCCCCCCCTCCCCCACCTTCCCCAACGGGCAGGGTTTAACCAGGTGGACTCACCACAGCTTTGGGACATTTGCCTCTTCCTTACTGCAAAGGAGATCTTTGCCGCTAAAGCAGACCTGAGAAGGCACTTACCGCTTAACATTTTTTGCCCATTTCCGCACGGGACTTTGCATTCGCGCAGAGCCTCTCGGCGGCACCCGCCCGGGCGGCACCCGCCTGGCGGCACCCACCCGGCGGCACCCGCCCGGCGGCACCCGCCCGGCTTGCACGCGTTTCGTCTTGTGTTACAAGTAACTCCAAAAGTCCCCTTTTAACAAAATTCTGCTTGCCATAGTTTGTTAAGAACTTTTACAGGAACCGGGATCAGACGAACCTGGGCGGCTAGGCGCTATTTGATGACACACCTCCAGGCGTAGCTACCACAAGCGGAGATATACAACTAAAAGCATCAAAGTTCCAGGACAGCAGAATTACACCTAAGGTAATTGTAACATCTTTTGCAATTTAAGCTGATATAAAATCTGAGATAAATTGTTCTATAACTATGGCAGATAATTTTACTATGCAGAACTTTAGGAATTATTTTACTTCATATGTAGAAGGGATTTTAGCAGAAGAAACTTATGACTGGACCAATATATACTTTTATTTTGTAATAGCAATGGGTTTCATCATTAACATGATATTCTTAAAGAAATGGTTTGAGATTACAGCAAACAATAAGGAACTTGTACAAACTATGGGAGACTTAGTAACAAAGATTCGAAACATTGAAAATGATAGAATTCAAAGCATAGAGACAAAGATTCGAAACATTGAAAATGATAGAATTCAAAGCATAGAGACAAGGATTCAAAACATTGAAAATGATGGAATTCAAAGCATAGAGACTAAGATTCGAAACATTGAAAATGATAGAATTCAAAGCATAGAAAATATAGAAAGAAAGATTCAGAATATTGAAGATGGCGTTGGCGAGCTGAAAGGTATAATTTGTTTAATGTCAGATACTTCAATAACCAGAACAGAAACAATGCAATGCATTAACAAACTAGCAGAAACAGCCCACTCCTGGTCGGAGGAAGCTACTAATAAGTTTAAAAAACTGGAACATCAGATAGAAAGACTAGATGACAGAATCTCTTCCATGTCTGAGGATAATGACAAGCTAGCAGATAGAACATTGTTTCTGGAAGGCAGTTTACACGCCATTCAGATAATATCTAAGGATGATAAGATTAAAAACATGGAATCATTTGTAGTTGGAGAAAGTAAGAAACTGACTGATACAATGAAGTCTCTAGAAAGTTATTTGATTCAAGAAGTTCAGACACTCAAAGAAACAATGGTGAATAGATTTCAGGCTTTAGAAGACCTTCAGTCTGATACATCAGAAGAAGAACTACAGGTAATAGGGCATGAAAAAGATTTAAAATTTTCCACACCATTTAGGGTCAGGGGAGCTTTCCCTGTATCTATTCATGAAAAGCCAGCAACGAAGAAACATCCAAAAGGTGTCGTTGCATATCAGTGGGAACCAATACGTATGAAAGATTTAAAAGGTATAAAGGAAGCAGTAGTCTCTTATGGCATGCATTCACCTTATGTGAAGCAATTAGTAGAATCATGGGCATGGAATAACAAGGTAACCCCTAAGGATTGGGATCAATTAATATCAGCTGTCCTTGAAAGCGCCTCTCAAATAGAATGGAGGGCTTTATGGAGAGAGGAAGCAAAAGCTCTTGAACTTCAGGGCTTAAAGAAAGGGTATAAAGCTCCCCAAGATAAAATTCTTGGTGAGGGTCTCTATGCTGACCCAGAAACCCAAGCTGCCTATGATGAACACATCTTGTCTCTATGCAGTACAGCAGCTTTGAATGCTTGGGATAAGGTTCATGAATTAGGAGAGAGGATAGAACCTTATACCAAGATAAAGCAAGGACCTAGAGAACGTTTTAGTATCTTTTTAGAAAGATTATCTAGGGCAGTACAATTAGAGATAGCAGACATAGATGCTAGGCGAATACTCATAGAATCTTTAGCTTATACGAATGCGAATCCTCAATGCAAACAGGTGCTTTGGCCTTTAAAAATGCGATCAGCACCCTTGGATGAATGGGTCCTATATACAGGCAACATTGAGTATAATGACAATAAGACTGAAGCATGGATAGGAGAAGCCATATCTAAAGGTCAGAGAAGATATCAAGATAACAGAGTTCCTTACTATGGTGACTTAGAAGCTTGGGTAGGAGAAGCCATCCCCAAAGGTTTGAAAAGATATCATAATGTCAGATGTTATAACTGTGGTAAGATAGGACATCTAAAAAGAAATTGTAGGCAAAGCTTCCCTAGAAGTAACACCCCCAGGAATGAATCAAACAGAAGGCCTCAGCCTTCTGGGTTATGTAGAAGGTGTGGCAAAGGCAGACACTGGACAAATGAGTGTAGATCGACCAGAGACAAGCAAGGAAACCCTTTACCATCGGGGAAACTCCTTGGGGGGCCTCTCGAAGGCCCCCACATCACAGGTGGTTCGAACATTCCCAGTCACAGTGGAAGACAATCTCCCACAGGACAATTAGAAAATTCTGTGCCTATTATAAAAACTCATACTGCTCTGGATGACGAACTAGTGACGGAAGTTGAATCAAACATGACAGAAGGAAATGAAAAACGTATATTTTGGCAAACTGCTATAAATAGTCATAGGCCTAGATTGATAGTTAAGATGAATAATAGACTGTTTGAGGGTCTGGTGGACACTGGAGCTGATGTAACTATCATATCTAATAAATCTTGGCCTCAAAGATGGCCCCTGCATGAGGTAAATGTTCAATTCTTAGGGATTGGAACCCTGGCTCAGGTAAAACAAAGCACGAGATGGATTGACTGTATAGGACCAGAAGGACAGAGAGGGAGGTTGAGACCATATGTGGCTGATGTAGTGATAAATTTATGGGGTCGTGATCTATTACAGCAATGGAATACACAGATTAACATTCCTCCTGTATTAGATAGGAACCATAGACGACCTCATGATTGTGGAAAGAATACTGTTAAGTACTATACAAGACAGAGACCAAATATCCAGGCAGTACAAAAACAAAATACAAATGCTGAACAAACAGAGGAACCAAAAGCCCTACCTTTAAAATGGCTAACAGAGGAACCTGTCTGGGTAGGACAATGGCCTATGACCTCTGAGAAGTTAGAAGCTTTAGAAAGCCTGGTTCAGGAACAGCTAAATGCTGGACATATTGAGGAATCAACCAGCCCTTGGAATTCTCCTGTATTTGTGATCAAAAAGAAATCTGGTAAATGGAGAATGCTTACAGACCTGAGAGCCATCAATAAAGTTATCCAGCCAATGGGCTCTCTACAGCCTGGAATGCCCTTGCCTTCTTTGATACCCAAAGAATGGCCTATTATAGTTATTGATCTAAAGGATTGCTTCTTCACTATACCTTTACAAGAACAAGACAAAGAGAAATTTGCCTTCACGGTACCTTAATTATAACAATTCTCAACCGGTGAAGAGATATCAATGGAAGGTTTTGCCACAGGGAATGCTAAATAGCCCCACCCTGTGCCAATATTTCGTACAAAAGCCGTTAGAAATAATTAGTAAACAGTTTCCACAATCCATAATCTATCATTACATGGATGATATATTGTTAGCTGACTCTAAAGGAGAAATATTAGAAAAAATGTTTGAGAAAGTAAAGGAAGTTTTACCTCGCTGGGGATTACAAATTGCACCTGAAAAAATACAAAAAGGAGAGTCTATCAACTACTTAGGATATAAAATAGGTCTACAGAAAATTAGACCACAAAAAGTACAGATCAGAAGAGATCGCTACCAGACTCTTAATGATCTTCAAAAATTACTAGGAGAGATTTCTCAACTACAAACCATAATTGGAGTAGAAGGGCATGATTTGAAAAACTTGAAAATGGCCCTAAAAGGAGATAAGGACTTGAATAGTCCACGAATACTATCAGCTGAAGCTGAGAAGGAATTAGAATGGGTAGAAAAGAGGATACTAGAAGCACATGTGGACCGTGTGGATCCAAACCTAGACTGTATTCTGGTTATATTACCATCTAGAGAATATCCTTCAGGGATTTTGATGCAGAGAGAAGATATCATATTAGAATGGATATTCCTACCACATAAACAGAATAAAAAACTGAAAACATATATAGAAAAGATCTCTGACTTGATTATAAAAGGTAAATTAAGACTTCGTCAGCTAATAGGAAGGGACCCAGCAGAAATTATAGTACCTTTAACTAATGAGGAAATTTCTTCCTTATGGAAAGATAACGAATATTGGCAGAGAGCTTGCAGTAACTTTTTGGGAACAATTAGCAACAACTATCCCAAAACTGAGAGAATCAAATTCATAAAGAAAACGATTTGGATTCTTCCACGCATTGTAAGAAAAACACCTATTTCTGGAGTTCATACATTCTACACTGATGCAAATAAATCAGGTAAGGCAGGATATAAATCAGGAAATATTAGTAAAGTGGTTCAAAGCCCTTACAATTCTGTACAAAAGGCAGAATTGTATGCCATTCTCATGGTACTTATGGATTTTAAAGAACCCCTCAATATAGTTACTGACTCTCAATACGCAGAGAGAGTCGTTTTACACATTGAGACTGCAGAATTTATTCCTGACAATACAGAATTAACTTCATTGTTTATACAGTTACAAGATACTATCAGAAAGAGGACTCATCCTATATATATAACACACATCAGATCCCATACGGGTCTGCCAGGTCCTCTAGCACAAGGCAATGATGAAATTGATCGTTTATTGATAGGAAGTGTGCTAGAAGCCTCAGAGTTTCATAAGAAACACCACGTGAACAGCAAAGGTTTAAAAAAGGATTTTTCTATCACTTGGGAACAAGCCAAGGAAATAGTAAGGAAATGTCCTACTTGCTCATTCTATAACCAAACTCCTTTACCACCAGGCAGTAACCCTAAAGGTATAAATAGGAATGAAATATGGCAAATGGATGTGTTTCATTTTGCAGAATTTGGAAAATTAAAATATGTACATCACACTATAGATACATTTTCAGGGTTTCAGTGGGCTACTGCTCTGAGCTCTGAAAAGGCTGATTCTGTTATAACGCACCTTTTAGAGGTAATGGCCATTATGGGCATACCTGCACAAATAAAAACTGACAATGCTCCAGCATATGTCTCCAGCAAATTGAAACAGTTTTTTTGAGTATTACAAGATAAAGCACATAACTGGTATACCACACAATCCTACAGGACAAGCAGTGGTTGAGAGATCCAATCGTACTTTAAAAGAAATGCTCCATAAACAGGCAGGAGGAACCAAAACACCCAAACACAGATTACATAATGCTTTATTAACATTAAACTTTCTTAATGCTGATGAAAAAGGAAAAACAGCTGCAGAAAGACACTGGACAATAGAAAAAACTTCTGAACTAAATCAGCCAGTGTATTTCAAGGATGTACTGACCTCAGAATGGAAAGCAGGATATGTGTTACGTTGGGGTAGGGGTTTTGCATTTGTATCTACAGGAGAAGAAAAACTATGGATACCATCTAAGTTAATCAAGATCCGAGTTGAACAAGAGAAGCATCTTAATGAAGAGAAATGACAAGTCATCCAACAAACTAGGTCCTATGAGGTGTGCGGAGGCCTCTCAAAGGTAGGGGAAGTGTTCTGTTCTTGTTTTTACAGGAAAACAGAGAAAACCTATCATCAAACAGCCAAAAGACACTGAACATGTAGGTGCCTACAGAAGAGAAGACAGCTTTTCAGAAACAATCACTTAAGGAAGCAGAATCTGATATATGGTAAAAAAAAAAAAAAAAAAAAAAAAATTTAATTGTAGTAAACTATTTCTATATAGAAATATATTTCTCTCTATTATCTAGTATTCCTGAAGTCCCAAATTTTGTAAACCAATGCTGGCTTTGGAGTTGGATTTGGCTTTCCTTCTCTAAATTCAAGCATGTTGTTAAGATTAAATTCATGGTTTCTGCCTTAAATCAAGAAGCCAATTGGTGTAAGGCAGAAGAAACAAAATCTGGGGACTCATATCTTATGCAATTTTCTCTCTGAAATCCTAATTTTCTCACATACTTTTAATGCTTATTGTTGTCTTTCCCTAATGCATACCTTAAAACTTGAAAATTTTACTTTAATATTGATGTGTAACTTTTCCACAAGGAATAATAACGATTCCTAACAGCAGTCTTTGAACTTTCCGGAAAGAAGATGGGGCCCCACATCATCATTTCCACTTGACTCAACCTGATGCATCGGAACTACAAACATCACCCTAAAACCGGTTTGAGACTGTTTTGCTCGAGACAACTCATGACTAGCTAGCTGTAATGGTGCACCTTTTTATTACACCCTGGCCAGTTTCAAATAGAACTACAGTCAAGAATTTTCTGCCACACAGTGACTAACTACATATGTCACAGCCAGTTCTGTTGAGAAATTTGGTTGCTAAAAATTTTCTTCCTACAGGATCCATTGGAGCAATCATCGTCCCATTTCAGCAGGAAGTAATCTTAATATGACTACGCCCCCTTTCCCTACCCTTGGAAATTTGGGATAATAGTCATCGTCTTTGGGTTGGTTTTAGTTATTTGGGATTGGGTGATGCTTACACTCGGGTTTATCTTTTAGACAGGAATAGGGAATGGTGGGTAAAGGTATGGTTTAGATGGGATATAAGTAGATTAGCCTATTTCCTTGAGAATTTGAGTATGAATGAGATAGTATTTTACAGCTTACATTGTTATGTATTCCTATGTGGTAAGCTATGTAAAATTAAGTTTATATTTTGTTATATTGTGTTAAATGTTTCCACTTATAATATTTATGCACATTATTTTTTACCATATTCTATGTATGTATACTTTTCTTGTGTTCAAGACATTTTGTATATTGATACAATTTGGGATATTTATCTTGCTGCCCTTTATAGTTCTACCTCTTGTCTTGACACTTATACTCTACCTCTATTTTAGGGATTTACATGTAGGTATATGTAAATAGTTATATTGTTTAAGTATTTGTTCCTGCTTTACTCAGGAAAGTTTTAATCAGTCTTTTTAGCTAAGTTCCCGAGTATTATAGATTATCTTCACTCACATTTCCTGTACCTATGAGATTAGTCAGATATAGATGCTTAATCTTCAATCCTTCATAGACATGCAGAACATGGCATTTAAATGTTTTAATATTAGTACTCCTTTGACATGAGACACTGTTGCTCCTGACAGCACCGTGCATTTTCCCGAAAATATGTTGGACACTGTTGTTGCTCCTGCTGGAGTTCAATCTCGCCTCAGCTAATGGCCTGTTGGGCATAGAATTGCCCCCACCTTGACCACTGATTTGGACATGCAGTCCTATGTGCTTGCAGGAGACAAATATAGAAGACTGCTTGACCTTGCCAAGTCAGGGTAAGACAGCCATTCTATTTCCCTGCTGTTGTTGTGGTCTGTCAAGTTCTCTTGGCCTTAGCCAAATCTGGGTGTACCAACGTCGCTGTGAGACCTAGGGTGACTGTTCAGGTGGCTTGCTGTTTCTGTCCTTGCTGCACCGTTTTGGAAGTTGTCCATCCGCATTTCCTGTCTACTCTAGTATTGTTATTTTCCTTCTCAGGTCTTGATGAGGTTGAAGATTAAACTATCACAACTATTATTCTCTCTTCCTAGTTAGATATATTAGGTACTAGACTTACGTTTTCCAGCTTAGGACAACTCTATTGTAAACTCCATTATGCCCTCACCCTAGGACTAGATATGTAGGTCATTTTGTTCTCGATTTTCCTTTTCTTAGAGCACACTTGTTATTCACTGTTTTGTATATAGTTTTGTATTAAGCCTAAATCTTTTCTTTAGACTAAAAGGGGAATTGTAGTGAGGTAGTCCTTCTGTAGCACTGACCACGCCCATTGGGGGGTGGAGCGATGGGCGGAGGTGACCTGAGGAAGGAGGTCGGAGGGGGCCAGGAAGGCGCGCTCTTTCTGGCGTGACTCGGACAGGAGAGGATCGGGTTGAATTTCCTGGTGTTCATCTGTCTAGGTTGTAAGTTATTTCTCCCTGAATAAACATCTATTCGGCCTATTTGTTTATCCTGACCCTTATTTACCACAATAAGTGTTTTATTCATTAAGCAATAAGAGGAATATATTTACAGAATGATATCCATCATCAATTTCCTGTCACCACTTACAAAATTACTTGTTAGAAAGGAATCATCTCCAAGTATGCAATTAGAACCAAAGGGGTCAAGAGAGTTGCAATCTACTAAGTTTTATCACTATTTTATTTCATTCATTGTATGAAAGGGGTATACACACATGCATACATGTTCCACAGTCTGTGAAGTGACAGGATTGTAAGAGATCACTACCATGTCCTGTTCTGGTACTTTTCAATGGATACTTGTATGGGAGAGAGGCAGGTCATTTTTTCTTTCCCACAAGACATCTCTGTGTGTAACAGCATGAGGACAGCAGAGGGTGAGCATTTCTCATCTTATCCAAAATGTTTGGGCATGGGCTTTTTGATTGAACAATTTGATCTGAAAACTTAAAGCTAGAATTGATCTGATCTGAAGGTTTTTCTGGTTGTTTTCTTTCTTTTTTTGAGACAGAATTTTTCTGTGGCTTTGGAGGCTGTTCTGGAAGTAGCTCTTGTTGAGCAGGCTGGTCTTGAACTCACAGAGAACCTCCTGCTTCTGCCTTCTGATTGCTGTTATTAAAGCAGTATACCACCAATGCCTGGCCTGTAAGTTTCTCAAGACACTTTAGATTCTGTTTTTTTTTTTTTTCATATCATGGAGTGTGGATTCTCCTGTGATTGTTTCATACGATGACTTGGAGTACTCTGCCAGAGGGCACTGCTTAACAGATGATACACAGCTTCACTCGTGCCCTCAAAAATAGAAGACACACATTATGAACTTCCTGGCTCTGATTTTGCACTTGACTGAAATAATGGACTGAAAACAGTGAGGATTGGTGATCTGAGCTGGAGGGATTTGATTGAGGAGGACATGGATACAGTGGCAGCAGCATCTGTCAGGTTGGTTGGTTTAATTATTGCGTTTCGGTGTATGCATGTGTTGACACCATGTCATGTATGTGGAGGTCAGAAGAGAACTTGTAATAGTTGTTTCTTTCCTTCTCTCATTGAGTTTAAGATATTAGGCTCTGGTTGTCAGTCTTTGTGCCTAGCTCCCCTACCCACTCACTCATTTGCTGTCTCTATTCTTTTACTTTAGCAATGTGACCAGAAGCCATTGGCAAATAGAGTCTGACATCAGACCTCATTTCCCTTCACTTTATTTGTTAGGCCCCACAATGTTGTGGATGGAACCCTGGTTTTCCACTTGATATGCAACAGATGTACTATTGAGTTCTCCTGCAGCTCAATAGCGGGCAATCTGCTGGGCAAACCATTCCTGCATTGAAGTAGACACACTGGGAATAGAACCCTGAAGCTGGGTCACATGCATCACCCTGGTCAGGAGGTGACACCACATTTAGTATTTGGAGTCATCAACAGTAGAGGCTTTTACACATATCATGCATAGCCTAAGGTCTGTTTTTCAAATGCAACTCCATAGACTTTCAACCAGTGGAAGTCACTTTTCAGGCTGTCCTGAACCCTTGTTGTCTACAATAGAGCTTTGGTAGATTTTCATTTCCTAGACAGTGTCTCATTATGTAGTTCAGGTTGTCCTGGAACTCAGTATGTGTAGACCAGAATAGTCTTGAACTCAAAGAGATCCACCTGCCTCTACATCCTGAGTGCTGGTATTAAAAGTAAGAACCACTATGCCAGTTTTTTTTTATGTATATTGTTAAAATTAGCTGGTGTCTTTCTGTGGCTTGACCCTACTGAGTGAAATCGGTTTGGTTTTCTGTAATATGTTCGCGTAAAATTGAATCTCTTTGGATTTGGTAGTTATTCCTGAGACACCAGAGGGGTTTCCAAGGGGTCTCACTATAGACTGCAAGGGCATGCACTCATTTCATACTTTTACCCCCATTTCTGAGAAGTAGAGTCACAGAGAATTAGATGCTGGATGCAGGCCTCACATTTCCCTGTGCATCCTTTCTTGGTGGTTCATAATATTGGCAAGTTAGAGAGAGAAAGGAGTAGAAACAAAAACTAAACTTTGCCTGTGTTGCTTGCGACCTGACACCTAGCTAAAATGAAGACAGATAGCCCCCCCTTCAGGTTCGGAAGACCTGGAACTACTTTAGTCTACTTCTGTTCAGAAGAGAGGCCTCAGCACAGCTGCTTGCAACAGTTGAAAGTGTTGCACATGTAAGTTGCCAGCACTGGGAAATACTAGCCATCAAAGCTCTAGGGGTCTTAAGGATGGTACTTTAGTCCACCACTAGATGGCAGGGTAGCCCCAGAAATGACACGGGCTGGTGCCTTCTTCCTGAGTCAGGGAGTGATTTCCTTCCATGCCTGTGAAAATCAGGCCAACCCACTACTTCTTAGGATCACAGCTGGTTCAGATCAGAGATATTTCTGTGTCAATACTTTAGCTGAATTTTGATTTGATGCCTCAACAGAACCAGATGTCTTGAATGAGACATATGGTAAAAGGCGAGAGAATGAAGAGATATGGTTATAGATGATATTCATGCATTTGTTGCTGCTCAAGGGAGTGGAAGGACAGTAGGTTAGCCTTCCCAGAGGACAGAATGCCCATGTAGATTTTAGTGAGTCCAGCACAGGGCTGCTCTTATAAACGCAAGGGGGTTCCCTTGGCACTCTGGCTTTGTCTTATCTATTAATTACTACTTTTGATATTATATTTTTCTTTCTTTTTTTAAGAATGTTTTTTCCTGTGAACTTGTTATTCCTACGGAAGGGGCATTCCTATCAGCAGATTTCTGTGCACTACACATGATATATGTGTTCACTAATATACATTACATGTGACCACATACTCAGGAATTTAAGGTGCCAGCATCATTTTCCTGTAACGTGTAGAATTCAGACAGAGGGAGCTGAAATCCCTTATAGACATTGTTACTAATTGAGATTCTTCATCTCTTTTGGCCCATAGTATGTGTATGATTAAAGATGGAGGTTTCTGTTCTGTCTGATCCCTCCCCTTTTCAAATCCAAATAAACACAGCGACACTATATTAAATATAATGTGTTATTTGATGGCTAAGACTTCCTATTGTCTAGCTCTTTCTTAATTATTAACCCACAATTACTATGTACTTCTATATGCCCTTATCTTACCAGAGAGTGCCAGGCACCTCCCATCTTCCAAGTCTCTCTAAATGCATCCCTCTCTCTCTTTCCTCCTTCCTCCTATAGGTCTACCTCTACTCCCTGCCTGGGTATTGCCCAGTCTGTGTTTTATTCATTAACAAATGAGGGAAACATATGTACAGAAGGACATCTCACATTGTATGTTTGCATTTATTGGTGCCATCTCATTGGAATTTCTATATTCTGTCCTCAGAATCATAAGAGACTAGTTCTTTTAAGAGGGCCATAAGGCAGGGCTGCATTGTGCTGGTGTGTGTGTGTGTGCAGACAGTATTTGTGATGGAGTAACACAATGACCGAGCAGTTGGGCTATGCTCAGGTATCTTCCTTCATGTTGTGATTCCAGAGAATACCATGACTCACCCGATATCCTATGTCTCTCAGGACGTATCAAGCAAGCTCTTGCTCCAGGAAACTACAAAGTCCAAGATGTCTACAGCAGAGCAGAGAGTCCTTCCATCAGGCAGATATTACATCTATATTCAGGATCATATTCTGGAAAGCAAATGCCTCTGGAGATGGTGATAAGAAACCTGCCATGTTCCAAGGTACATTTGTAGCCTGATTCACTGAAAGTCTGGACATGAAGGGGAGCAAGGTAGTAGGTGAAGATCAAAGTTGGTGCTGGTGTAGGTTTTGAGGTTAAGACTAACTGCATCCACTGATTTCTCTTCCCTCCTAATGATAATAAGTCTACTGAATAGGCCAGAGACTCTGGCAACTTGATTTGCTCTGGTGAATGTCGCTAGGGACAAGTACCTTTTTTCCTTCCATGGTTCCATAGACCGCCTCCAAGGATTTTATAAAAGCTTGCAGGAAGACAGTATGTGAGGGGACACAGTGTGAGGGAGTCAGCCTTGTTCATTTCTCCCCAATAAGGCCTCTTTGCTTTGCCTGGCTGAGGTATGCCTGCTGAGTTCTGTGTGTCCTTAGCTGAGTTCTGTCCTTCCCTTGCATGTGAGGGGGAGACAGGGTAAGAGGGAGGGAGGCTGTAGGGGATTGGGAACAGCGATTGACATGTAAAATAAAATAATTAAAAAAATAAAAAGTAGTGAGTGGTTATTGAATGAGTGCTAAATGTGGCAGGAGTTGGTAGAGGAGAATTCATATGATCAAATTAAAATGCATGAAATTATCAAAGAGTTAATGAAAGTATTTAAAATTAAAAAAGTACAAGAATGAGTAATGTAGACAGACTTGTCTATTTGATTATTTTAGTGGAAATACATTTTTCCCTACTTAGCATAAGATTGACTATGTTCCTATTATTTCTAGGTTCTTCAGTGGGTTTTTTTTTTATCATAAAAGGATTTTCAACTTTGTTAAAGAAGTTTTTTGAATCTTTTGATATTGTCAGGTAATATCTATCCTTGAGTTTAATTTTGTGATGTTTTACCTATGTTTAATCTACCATGTTTATCTGGAATGAAGTCATTTTGATAATGGTGAAGAACTTTTTGTATGTCATTAAATTTGGTTTGCCATTATACTAAGAGTTTTTGTTTCTATCCTCAGCACCAAGTTTAGCTAATATTTATTTTTTCATGACAGATTTTCTCTGTGTAGATTGGTTTTCATAGAACTCAATCTGTAGACAAGGTTTCCCTCAAAATCATAGAGATCCACATGTCTCTGCCTTATATGTGCTGGGAATAAAGATGTGCACTACCACATCCTGGCCACATGTCCCTTTGCTTCAAATATGTTCTTCCAACCCCTTACCCTAGGTAATGTTTATTCTTGGTGTGGAGATGTGTGTCTTTTTTTACACCAGAAGACTGGAACCTGTTCACTTCCATTCTATTAGTCATTGTCCTTGCATTGGTCAATTTAGATAAAAGTCTGGAGAGCTATCTATAAACAATGGTTTTGATTCTCTTATTTTATATTGTTGCTGTTATTCCTCGTACTGTAATTAATGAGTGAATGTGTGTGTGTGTGTGTGTGTGTGTGTGTGTGTGTGTGTGTGTGTATGTATGTATGTAAGAGAGAGAGAGAGAGAGAGAGAGAAATTATGTGTGTATATATGCGTGTTTTTCCTTCTTGTGGTTTTGTTGTGCCCAGACTCTGAACCCCCAACACTACAATGAGACCATATGCAGTGCAAAAGCAAAGAGTCTACTTTTGAATTAACTTGGGATAACTGTCAGTCTGTCACAGTGTGTAGAGTAGGAGTGACCCTGTGCAGCAGTGGGGCAGGACATATATTGGAGTAGAGAACGTGGAATGTCTGGGGGGTCTCCTAGTTGCATAGCAACAGTCTCCGGACTGTTGCACTTTTGGGCTTTGGCACCCTGTTCTGAGTTGACTGGTCAGCCTCCCCTGCAGAAGGATGCTACTCCTAGATGTCATCACTGGGCAGTTGCTATGCCCTGCATTCCAATATTATCAGCAAAACACATCCAGAGCCTGCAGGCTATCTTCTGATTGGTTCATTGCCAGATGAAGAGTATCTACTGGTTACTTCCCAGAGGTTTGGGGAAATAGGGGTTAACTTCACGCATCTAAGTTAGCGGCCTACATCTTGCTGGAACTTTTCTGCAGCCAGTCATGGGAGTCAAGTAGGGGTCTGCATGAGGGTCTGGGACCTTCACTATTACGAATGTTAATTCATTTTTTTCCTGTGACTTCTTGGGTATAGTTATCCTCCGTAAATTTGAATTAGCCTTCTAGCAGTTTCTCTAATGTTTGATTTGTATATAGATGATGTTTTCATTTTACTTTGTAATGGAATATGCCATTTTCTCCATCCCTGGTGTTTTAATATATTGTAGGGTCTAGTTTCTTTGACTTTTATATGTTGTTATCCTATCATATTTTAAAAGCCAGAGATTCTCAATTTCATCTCTTGTATTCCCTCAGGGTTTTTTTCTCTGTACATGCTGTTCAGATTACTGTATTTTTTATTTTCAGTGCACCACTCAGCTTGTTATTTTTTATGAATGGATTCTGTTTACATTTTGAGGTATTGGATATTTTCCCCTGGTATCACCCACTTTTATTTTTGTGTACTTATATTTATGCATATCCTCCAGATTGTTTGTTCAGAGTTTAGTTAAGCAATTTATATGTAGGCCATTATCATCTTCATATATTAGTATTTAACAGAACACAAAATGAGACTCTGTATCCAAATTATAAATAAATAGATAAATAGGCAGGAATGAAATAACCAAAAAAAAAAAAAAAAAAAAAAAAAAAAAAAAGGAATGATAAATGAACAAGAGAATCAAATAGCAACTGATAACTCACCAAACAAATACCCTACAGTTTTCAGAAGCAGAGTTTGTCACAACTTTCAATCCAATCTAATGATGGTTTTGTTCCAACATAAGGGTAATTAGAGAACAACTGCCCTCACCTTCTTATTTCTTTTCATTTAAAGGATTACATGTGCGTACTACAATGCCCAGCACTATTTCATATGGTCTGAGGGCATGTAGGCGTGTGCACTTTGTATGTGGCTGATTTCTGCAGAAGCCAGGAGAGGGCACCAGATTCTTTCAAATTGGACTTACAGAGATGGTTCTATGACATTATGTGTTTAATGTGTATTGAACCCTTATCATCAATAAGAATAGCAGTTGCTTTTAGCTGCTGAGCCATCTCTGTAGCCAAATTACTGGAAATCTCTTAATAAACCCTTTCCAAATACCTAGCATAGCTTTGTGTATCTGTCAGTATATCCTGTGGTTCTCAGAATAAAGTAGGGTGGCAGGTCCCCAGTGAGACATTGCTTACTAAAATATTTACTTTGTAGGAAGGAGGTGCTCCCACTTTTTATCATTTTCAGAAAACAGTGTTTAAAGAGAGATCCCAATTAGAATTTTGTGATTATTATTTATAATTACGAAGTATTCAGAACAACATTTGACATGGATGTCTTGAGAAAATGAAGTCTGTGCTGATATATTTGGTAAATTAAATTTTTCACATGGGGGAAGGGTGCATGCCTATAAGCTCAGCACTCAGATAGTTGGCCCAGGAAGAAAATAGATAGGGGCTATCTCAGCATACACAAAGAGTAAAGAAAATTAATGGTTTCAAAACTTCTGACTCCAACTATGTGTTGTTGGTGCATGCATTTAATCCAACAATCAGGAGGCAGAGGAAAGCATATCTTTGCGAGTTCAAGGCCAGCCTGATCTAAATACTTATTCTGGTGAAAACTAAAAACAAACAAATAAAAAAATATGATTCCCAGGTGTCTCTGGATGCCTCACAGATTGAGTACTCAGAATATATATTTTTTTCAAGAAATTTTAAAACTGGTGTGAGTGTGTGTGTGTGTGTGTGTTGGTTGTGGGGGAAGCACGGTTAGAGACCATCATATTAATGTGAGATCAAGCCTACCCTGATGCAACATATTTAGTTCAGAACATCAGGAAAGATAATAAAAGAAAGTCAGTAAATAAATCGATTCATCATTCTCTATTTGACCTTATAAAATATCAATGCCAAAGTGTCAGAGGTCAATGTGCAACATACACTTAAAATGTACGTTCCTGTTGTAGTATAGGCTTGAATTTTAGGGAAAGACCTCAATGGAGGAAAATATTAACCATTCCAGAAATTCTGGCAGTAGTTGACAAATGATCTCTCATGAAAGTAAAGAGTTCATTGCCAGCAAATGAAGGAGTTACCTGAGAGTATTTTGTAAAGAAATTCTTTGCTTTTGACTCCTCAATTAGATGTTTTAATATCTGGATTATTTGCAATTACATAAAATATGTAAATCACGAGAAAGAAGTCAACAAACTTACTAAAGGAACAAGAAAAACACAGACCTCACAGATTTACTGTGAGGCATCAGGGAAATATGTGGTGAATGAGACACTGAAGTAAAAGCAGCTTGACTTGGAGACAGGAATGTGAGAATGAGGAGTGGAGACAGCACCTTGGCTAATTATAAAAGGGAACACTCAAAACGTTTTGTGGCCTGGTGATTGCCTACTCTGTGGTAATGCATAGAATAGAAATTAAACACCTCAGGACCTGTGAGCAGACTTAATGCCAGCTGCAGACAAATCCCTTGATCTAGGTTGTGCGATGGGAGACATCTCATGCTCACCTTATCATCTCTGCATTTATATGGAATCCCAGCTAAGTATAGGAGCAGTCAAGTTGGGGAATCATTTGGGTGAGGGAGAATGATGAGGGTCATCCACTGGGGTGAGGGCTTCACTTATTTATGGGAACTGGGATTGGCAGTAACTGTAACTAGTTGTTTCCTTGTGGCAGGTCAAAGAAGAATACCATGTGACCCATGTAATTATTCCTGTGCAGACAGCAGGCCCTGATTATTGTTATGCCCAGAAGGAGGAAGAAATATTTTTTAAGCAAGAGGAACTGGGCCTTCTGACCTTAGGTTGGATCCATGTAAGCAAATTGATCTCACTGATGGCGAGCTGCTCTTCCAAGTGCACAGCCCAGATCTGTGTTTTCATAGCCAACACATTGCAGTTCTTCAGTCTCTTTGCACATACACTTACAAGTGTTCTAGTGTTTAGTCAAAGGCACATTCCTTTGTGAATTTCAGCTTTACTAATGTACATCTTAATCAGTGTAGTTTTTCAATGTTCCACATCCTTGTGAGTGGGTTGTGCATTTTTGCCTCCCTAGGAGGTAGGAAAACATGGTGTAGGCACCATCTACCTAAGAGCTACATGGAAGTACTTCACTGAGTCAAGAGAGATCACTCTCATGATTTGATTTTGCCTTTATGAAGACGTACTTGTTTTGTGTACACCCAAAGAGCTTCTTCATGCATAGTTGAATCCACATTTGCTTATTTATATACAATGTCAGATGGAGTTATGTTCTGTGAAGCTCCAGGAAGGCAGGAGATAATCCCCTGGAGGCTTTTATTTGCAGAGATTCAGAATATCTGATCATGGTGAGTGTGACAGCAGGAGAAGTGACTTTCTGACAGCTAACAAGACCTAATGGGGACTGCTTCAACACATTGGGGGATTCTAGATCAAAAGGCTTCAGGAGAACTGCTCATGTGGTTCCCAGAAGCCACAGAGGTGGGACAGTAAGAGAGAGAATTCGGAATGTGACCCAGGGGCCATCTCCATCTGCAAGGGCATTCAGTTCTCATGCTGGAGATGGAGTTCATTGAGGAGTTTGGCCTTTGAGCTTTAAGCAGGCCATGGTACCAGAGACGGCAAGGTTTAACTAATCCACAGATAACTGAGTATACCGTCAGAATACTGGAATCCTATCATTCTGGAGGTAAGACTTCTGGATGATGACTTTGGCACCAAAATGTAATAAACAGAAAGAAAGAGGCTTGAAAAAAATGTGCTGAATTCATGTCTATGGGGGAGTCTCACAGGACTGTCATGTTGTGTCATCATCTAGTAGATCTTAGAGGATAGAAGAGTCATGAGTCCACTCTATGCAGAACTGGTTAAGAGAGTCTTCAAATGTACATGAAGGGGGAATTGGCAAGATCAAGTTTTTTATTTTGTTGATTTTACCAGTTTTTACTTCCTTTCCTTTTACAAATGTATATTTTAAAATATAGCTAACTTGTAAGTATGCATCTTTGTGAATAATACACTTAGAGAAGGAAACAGGAACCACCCAAGAGCCGGGTCCAGGTTTACAACTTCCTTCCTGTGAGATTGATCAACTTCTTATTCTAATCATCTCTCTCTCTCATTTCATTAGAATTCAGATACTAAGTTTGCCTTCCTTCATGATATCAGTATTTCAGTACTGCTTGTGTCTTGAAATGTAGAGGTTAGATATTTGGTTTTTACATCTTGCTTGCTTGTCTTAACATCTGCAATGTTCACCCCTTTGTGGCATGCAGTTGCCTGAGGTGTGCTTGAACCTGGTTGGCAATGGAGGAAGGGAGGGAAGCGGCATAAGTTAATGCAACATTACTAGGTACAGTAACCCAAAATAAGACCATATGTGGCTTCTCTTCACATAGGAAGATATCCCTCAGCTCTTTATGGCAGGATGGAAGGCAGGGAACTGAAGATCCACAGAGATTCTTGAACTGAAGTTTTAAATAATTTGCGAACTCTTGGTTAAGATAGAATAGAATGTACTGATGACAGCAGGGAAGGAGATGTAGATTAGAAGCTGAAGCACAAACCTTGGAATGGTTACTCTTAAGGCATCAGGTATAATTAGGCATGGATGAATACAAGTGTAGGTCTAGTGAGGGAACAGCTAAGAGTAACTGTTTAAAGCTCAGCTTCATTTAACCTTGTAGATGAGGTGGCCAAAAGATATCATTTCCTCGTCCTCTCCACCTAGCAGACTAGAGATGTTTCCAGCTTGATTTCAGGTGTCATTGTGGGAGGCAGTGGTTGAACCTCCTTGGGACCTGCTGTGCTGCGTATGTCATGGGGCTTACTGGGATTTCTTGAATTCTTTTGTCTCCATAGACCCATCCAACCCAGACAGCCTTTTTGTCGAGTGTGGATGTACACACACATTTTTGTTATCAGAAGATGCTGCCAGAATCAATTGCAGTGGTGTGCGCACCCAAATATAAACAGTGAGTATGTAGAATTTAAGCCTGGGCAGTACAAGAACAAAATCCTCTATGGCTCAGAACACTGCAAAAACATAGTAATATCCAGAGGGTCTTAACCGAGTGCTATAGAAGCCGCCATTTAAGGTGCACATTCTATCTAACAGCAGCTGCTGTTAACAGATGTGCTGACACCACTGTTGGTTTTCTAAGACAAAGCACCAAGAAGTGACCTCAAGAGTCAGAGGTTGAAGATATTCCACACCAAAAACTGCCAAACAGGGTCATTGTCAATGCCACATTAGTCTGCATTCCTCAGCAGAGCTAGTGTTGGGAAAGCAGTGTATTATCCTGCAAAGTATTTTTGTACTCTGGATAATGTCTCACAGGAATTAGTGGTCTCAGGTATGAGCACAATCCTACTTATTGCTCACAATGATTGCCCTGAACAGACCTATTTTTTTGGCTTGATTCTTCTTTGTGCTTAATTCTACTGTTGAGTATTTTATTTCTTTAAGTCAAACTACAAGAAAAGGACCATGAGAGATTAAAGTCACAGAGAGAGATACACATAATGAGTAGAAAAAGGAGAGGAATGAGAAGGAGAGTAAAGAGAGGAAGAGAAGGGAGGGAGGGCAATTAGGACTATGACAAAGAAGACAAGATCTAACAGAAATTCAATGATAGTGTTGACTAGGAATAGAAGGAAGACATACACATCATCTGTGCGGGAGGAAGCATTGTGCAGATCAGAGCAGAGACAGCAGGAGAGCAGGGGAACAAGTGTAGGTGTGAAAGAGAAAGAAGAGAGGACATAGATAGGAGAGGAGAGAGAGGGAGGAAAGAAAGGGGAAGGGGAGAGAAGAAGAGAGAAAGAGGGAGAGGAGAGAGAGACGAATGAGTGTTGTGGGGATTTCTGTTTAACTGTGAGTCTGCCTTTCTCTTTTCAGAACAGGAATTTTCACACTGACAACTTTTGGATTAAAAGAAATATCAAGCTGCCCCAGGAGGGGATTCCATCCCCATAATCAGGACTCAGCTCTTTTCTGTGTACGTATCTGTGTACAGGAGAACAAACATAATAACATTGTGATAATACCAAACCCTGTCCCATAAAATTTATAAGAGCCAGGGATGCAACCACAGAGATTCAAGGAAGCTTGAAATCCTGGAATCAGAATTCTAAGTCTAATAGGTAGAACACTCTGTGTGTGATTATATGTATCATAATTAATATCTATATGCATTTGTATAGACTTTTCATCACACTCTGATCCTGAAGGGAAAATAAGACTTGTACACATTTCAGCTCTACTTTTTAAAAGATATATACACTTTTATATTTCATTATATTTATTCCTGTACTTTCATTGTGTAGCCTTTTAAAAACAGACCCTGTTTTTATTTTAATTCGTTTTCTCTGTGGATTTGCACATGGGAGTTTAGAGCCTTTGTGGTAGAAGATGTTTGCAGATGCCCTAGATATGGAGCAAGGCAGTAAGCACTTCCTCCTTCCCTGCAAGAATAGTGGGTGTTGTTAAATCCAGCACTATTCTCCAAGCCCAACTTTGTAACTCATAGTTCAAACCAGGGTGATCAGTTTTTTTGTAGCCAAAAACTTTCTACCAGAACTGTTCAAAATTACCTAGCTCCATTTTGGAGTACACTAATGTTGTTTTTGAGATACTAAAAGATATTGCTGATTTAAAAAATGAATTATCTAGAACATGAGTTCCCAAGTTGCCAATTGTAATGACCCCTTTCATGGCGAAACACACCCATAACATAAGCTCTTGGGCAGCTGCAGTAGGAGATCATCAATTTGAGGCCAGTTGATGTTACATAATAAGACTTTCAGACTGATGATTACCTATCATGTTGTAGACCCAGAGTGACCATCCCCTCAGTGTCATTAAGGTCACCAATACAATCTGATTGATGTAATGACTCCCCTCGAGGTGAATTGGGTCACCTTTGCCATCTGATGGACATTATGACTCCAATGGAGCACTGAACGTACGCATCTCTAACAACAACCACCACAACAACAAAACAACAAAAACAACAACAACAAAATCTATTTGCTATGTGACTCTGGAAAATAGGTGGCAAAGATCCTGAGATACATGGGGATGTACTCACTCTATTCATGAGGCATGAGGTGAACTAGGTGGGAGTGTTGGGGGCCAGAACTTTTGACATTACTTCTAAGGACATCAAGATTTCACCTCTTGGCTGAGAACTGTCTGGCTGCAATGAACTTCTTCAATCAAAGTCTTACTGCTCAGGATGTGGCTCAGTTGTGAGAGTGTTCTAATTTTAAGCATTCGGATCTGAACTCGTTTCCCAGCACTGATGAAAACAGCTGTGCTTATGATTGCCTATAATCCAGCACTGGGGAGCTCGAAGCAGTAGAATATTGTCAGGATCCCCCCGGCTTACCTAGGCTATGTGTGCTAGCCTATGTCACACAAGGATCTCTTTTGGTATAAATAAAATGTACAACTTGTTTCAAAACTGATTTCCAATCTCTAACAATATTTCCCTTTTTCCAATTGCAGGACTCCAGTCATGTCACCATCCAAAACAGCAGGGTGACAATCACGGATTTGCGATGAGTAAATCCCACTGACCCACCTCAGTGGGAGCCTGTGTGTGTGTGTGTGTGTGTGTGTGTTTGTGTGTATGAGTATGTGTTTAGTGCATTTGTGTGTGTGTGTGTGTGTGTGTATTTTGTGTATATGTGACTGAATGTGTGGTGGTGTGTATCTGTGTATGTATATTAACCTGTGTTATGTATGTTACATCAGTGTTAAGGATGTCAATGGTATGGTAGGTATTTATGGCACACTGTGTTCATTCACAGAGCCCAGATGAACTTAGTTTTACATTTCTGTTTTAGCAATTAGGAAAAGCTTCGATAAAACACAGAAGATTGTCTCACATGAAGTCAAGCCCTCTTGCGGACAAACCCTGAGTCTAGATGTGAGATCATAGAAATTTATTTCATTTCAAGGTGAGGTGGCTATATTTCTGACTCGTCAGTAATATCTTTCTTTAATAATGCACAAAATGACAAATGCGATACAGCAATATGGAGAAAGCCATCAGCTCAATCATGAGCATTGCAAAGGAAACGTAATCTACAATGTGTTTTAATTTATGACATTTGATATATTCATGGCTGCATTTTGAGGTGAAAGATTATAGCTCTTTTGAATAAGGAGAGAAAAATTGATCAAAGATTGCATTCTACTAGAATTACAATTCTAAATTGTGAATGTAATTTTCTGTTTTTGTTTCAGCGTCTTGTATTTGTAATGAGACCCGATGCTAGAAACCCTTTGACTAACAACATTCCCTGACTAAAACAGACTGTATGTAATATTTAACATAAAAGAGGTATGTGTATAAATTGAGAACGAAAAGTACAAAATGCAAGTTTTTAAAAATCATTTGATATTAGGAATCATTTACAGATTATATACACTGTAAAAATGAAGAAGACAAGGTTTACATATTTTATGTCAACAAAGTATAATAGTACATCCAAGAACATAATGGGATTTCAAATTTAATAAAGATTGCTTTTGTTACATTTTAGAACCACAATGTTAGAAAGGATTTGAACATGACTGGTGGCCCCTCTTTTCCGAGTACCACAGGGAAACCTTTTCAAGACGACAAGCTTCCTGGTAAACATTTTATTCTTACATCCATCCTTACCTTCAAATGTCCCTCATAGCGAAGCAAAATTTATTCCCATTACGCAGATATACAAACTTCTGAACCAATTTTGATTTTCTGTGCAAATATTCAGCCATACATCATTTCTCTACATGAAATCTTATAGTAAATCTATAGTTAGGTTATTCATATTTACTAATTATACCCTCAGATGACATCTTAATAGTTTTCATTTGAATTAGTCATATGGTCTATGCAAAATTTAGTGAATTCTGTTTTCTTTTTATATTTATATATTAGAAAGAGCTTTCTAAATCTACAGCTGTCACATACCAGTTGTCTTCCCATCCATCGTATTTACAAATTGTTCTATTTGTCTGGCTTGCATTATGCATATAAAACTGTTTACATTTTGTTTTACTTCCATTTGAATTGAAATTATCCTATTATTGGGGAATGATATAACAATTAAGGTTCCATAACTTACTGAGTTTAAGGTGTATTTCTTCTTCCAAAACAATTTGTATCATTGAAGATCATTCAATTAGCATTAGTAAATTATTAAATTACTAAGGGAATAACAGTACTTAGTGAATGTACAATTTCTTCTATTGAGAAGATAATTGTCAAGATAATTTGGTCCAACTCTAAACTGTTGCTTGTTTGAATTTTTATGCATGTGTAGGTGGGAAAGACTGATTGCATATCCAGTACTGAGGAGACCAGGTAATGGAGAAAGCAAAAGTGTTAGTTGTTGATAATGGCAGTTGACAAAGCTTGTAATTTACTAAGGGGTATTTGTAGATCTCAGACAATATAAATTAGTAGGAACAATTAATTACAAATTAACTAATAGGCATAAGTGAAGAAAGATACTTTCACTGTGCAACTGTGCAACTGAGCTCACGCTCAGAATTAGTCACTATAAGTTCAACAAATTTAGTGATCCTCTGTGCAGCTGTGTCTTCATATGTAAGGATGGAATAACATCTGGGTGAGTAGGTGTTATAGCAGAAGAAAATATATCATATAATTTACTATAGTCAGTCTTTAATATTTGCAAGGCACATGTCTTCATACATTTTTGTCTTCTGTGCTCATTGTTTCACGGTTCTGCACTTATGTGTAGACAAAAACATTATAGCATTCCTTGTGAGATACAGTGAGCAGAAAGCAGATGTCCTCTGGACTGAGCAATGGATGTGGGACACATGATGAACTTCAGACTGTGTCTCCATGAGATCTGTGCATGCTCATTCTCTCTGCAAACTGGAGCACTCTCAACTTTACATTAGTTCAAGTAATGTTCTGATAATCTACTTTTCCAAATTTGTAATGCATAAGTAATAATACTCACCCCATTTGTAGTATAATAAGCATTCAACTCATGAACCAATCACTTTTATGCTACAAGGATGATGTTTGTCTTATTTAATTCTTTACAGAACAAGATTTGTAGGATGAGTGCCAATTGAATGTGACTTTCTCTAGAAGCTGGCATTGTGGGCCCACAGATCAGTACACATAAAATAGATCATTCTGGAAAGTTTCTTACTTAGGCCACGTACCTATATCTCAAGTGCTTATTAGGACAGATTGCATAGTTCAATCTTGAATTCATGTTTTCCTTCTCTCATTTGTAACCATGTGAACTTCCTATACATAATTTATTTTCATAAAAAATAATAATTATCAAGAGTGACTTCTATGTTAATTTGAAGCTTCTGGATTCTTTATCAGTCAAAACACGCTAATTCACTTCACCTCTGAATATATAGGTATCATTTTAGAAATGTAAGTTTTGGGACTTGCATTATTTGTTGATGTTTTCCCTGATGGTATTTTAGCTTTGCCAAATTATGTTTCTAATATATTTCCTTGGAATCTTATTTGTATCGTATTTTGTAAATAGGTCATTCACTGTGATCTTTTCAGCCTATATCATACTGTGCATCGTGTAGGATAAAAGTCATAGAGGTTCATGTGACTCAGTAGGAGGAGTACTTACCCAATATTTGTAAGAATCTATATTTATTAGAAAATTTCTTCAGAAAAAATGTCAAATTATTAGAAATACCTGTGGTGTTCTTGTCTGTAGAAAGATTTTTAATGGTTTAGGTGATTTATAGTCTAACCATGAAAGCCAGATTTGCATCAGAATTCTGATGTGTTTATTTCCCCCTCTTGATTTATGTGGGTTTACAAATATCTATGATTATGCCACCAGTAAATTTTTCATAACTATTTTTGTTTCCACAGAAAATGAAAAGATGTGGATTCCTTCCAGACTAATGTGGTTTGATCACGCCAGACCGCCTGAAACAGAGTACAAGCTGATCCTCCATTCAAAACAGCTGGACAAAACAGCCCTAGAGACTACAGCCAGGATATCTGAATCTTCTTGGAATCCCCCAAGACAGCATCCCTTACCAGCAGGAAGTAGTTTGGAAAGAACGACGCCCAAATTCCCAAATATTTGTATAAATGTTTGTTTTCATTTAATTGGACTTTGTTATATAAAATTAAATAAAAAAAGAAAAAATATTTCAAAATAACTATATTTTTTTACAAAAAATTAACTCAACTTTTTCTTCCCGAGTCAAAAACCACTTTCTAGTAGTTGTACCTAGACATCTGAGACAAGGAAGTGTTAAGTGCTACATAAGGTGTATAGACGAAACAGCGCTTCTATTCAATTCAATCATTGTGTGTTTGTTCTAAAGTGACCTTTAGGATAAATACATCAATTTTTCATCAAATCACTCTCCTGAACACTGAAAGTATGTTTGACAATGTCCTCAAATGCTTCCAAGAACAAGCAGTCATGTATTTCATGATTCAATAGGATTTATTTCTCCCTTCCAGGCCCACCTTTGACAACTTGACTTTGGTTCTGCACAGTTTAAAGGAAAGTAAGTGTGATACTTATTTTTCTCACTGTTGTCACAAACCCCATGTTCTAAGCAGCTGGAGAGGAAGAGAAATTCATTTGGATCACAATATACAGATAATACAAAAGGAAACCAGTGAGTGGTGATCGATGTACAAGCCAATTCCTCACAAAAATGCCAAAATTTAGTGCTGGGAGAGAATTGGACCTTGAATGGGTTGATATCACAAACCCCTGAGATTCAGAAACCATTTTAGAAGAAGGTTAGGAGGTGTGTAAGAGTTGAGACTGTGGACAAGGGCAGCAGCAACAGCAAACATTTGTAGAAATGACAGAGCAAATGTGACCTGCACATGACCTGCACAGAACTTTTTTTGTCAATGTTTCTCATGGATGATATGGGACCCAACCTGAGGGACAGCAGTCTGTTAGTGATTGCTAAGAAATGGGTGCCATTTCCTTTAGTGGTGCAGCCCCTGACATAAATGCTCTTTTCCCAGGAAATGACACACTGGACACTTAGGCAAGAAGCTGCAATTAGACTCAGCATTATTATATTACAGAAGACATGAAAGTGGAAAGGAATGGCGGTTTCAGCAAGAGGGGGAGAAGTATGACAGTGGGCAGTGAGAGTAATATCTAAAATTTATTGTATGATCTCTGACACTGTCACATAAAATAAGAGAATAAAATAAGATGAGCTGATAGTTTATTTAGATTTATTAAAGTTTGCCTGAGGATTCAGAAAGCTAAGTCACAAGCCATAGAAGTCAGGCACAGGTTTTCAATCCCAGGTCTCCAGATTAAGAAGTAGATGGATTTCTGTGAATGCAAAGCTACCAAGATCAACACAAGCTTGATCCAGCCCTAAAGAGGAACAATTGACACAAAGACAATCTCAGCACCAGGAATCATATGCCTTTAAACCCAGCACTAGAGGGGTATAAAAGATAGATGTATGGGTTTTAGTAGTATATCATGGATTTATTCTCCAGCCACAATGAGTATAGTAAGACCCTGAAGTCTCTGTATTCTCTAGCCACACTGAGGAGAAGTTATATATATTCTGAAGGTTGGTGTGAGCCAGAATAACCTTCCATTCTGAGGAGAGAAGAAGTCGTATTCAGCTGCTTTGCTTTTCTGATCTTCAATTGAAGGTTAACCCCAATATCAGTCTCTGGCCCTTTTATTTTTCATGCTACAGAAAGGGGGAAAGGGAGGAAGAGGGAAGTAGGGAGGCAGGAGTGGTGGAATGAAAGAAGGGCACCATGGATATTGTTCTATGTATAAAGGGCATGAACCAGATGATGATGGAGTCAGAAGGTCTTTCCTGGACATCATGTACAGGTTCCTTGGAGTTGCTGGAGAGAGGAGACCCGTTTGCAGAGTAATGCATACTGGTAAAAGATGGAGCCAGCAGGACGAGCCATGAAGAGGAAACCGGATGCAGAGAGCTGATGGGGCCAGGAGGACCAGTGATGCAGAGAATTTTGATCCCAGGAGCCAATGGAAACTGGAAGACCAGCTAGGGTGGAGGTGTCAGGGGAGGAGATACATAGAACTGTTCAGTAACAAAGTATCCCAGACAGTCTCCCTCCAGTGACATAGATCTCCAACATGTCCACCCATCTCTGGATGAGATTGATCACAGTGAGGATGTCAGTGTCCCCATCTTACCTCATTATTGTACTTTCTTTTCTCCTGGCTTTTACAGCTAGGTATTTGTTATGTTGTTATCTGAGAAGAGCCAAACATAATCTGGTTGTTTCCTAATTAACTGAGTAAATTATGTTTTCCTTTTTCCCTTTATTTTACTAATGTTTAAGTCTAAAATGTCTCCATACTCATCATCATCTTTGTTGCTCCATCTTCCTCCTTGCTTGGAAATATATATATATATATATATATATATATATATATATATATATATGTATGTATGTATGTATGTATTTGTATATGTATATGTATGTATGTATATATATGTATGCATATATATATACACACACATATGTGTGTGTGTATACAGTCTTATATGTTTGTGTCTCAGTGTGTATAACCTTATATGTGTTTATGTATATATGTGTATATATAATACATACATACATATATATATATATATATATATAGGTGTTTGTGTTTGTAATCATATTTCCATGTATATTCTTGTGTGTATGTGTGTGTCTCAACACAGCTGAAAATCTCAGCCTTGCTTAAGTTTTGCTACTTCTCTTTTCTCTACTGAATTCCAATTTAAATACACTATGATACATCATCCAGTGATAATATTTTAAACAATATATATTTTTTTAAAGAGAGGGTTTCTTGTGGAACTTGGAGACCAGGCTTTTATAAAATCATGTGTTCTGACTGTCTCTGCCTTCCATGTGCTGGGTAAATGCATGTGCCACCGCTGCATGGCCTTTTTATATTTTTATTAATTTATCTTTTACATTCCATTGCCATTACCTCCCCCCATGTCTCTCAAATTAACATCTGCTCCTCAGAGGGTAACACCTCCCTAGTAATTTTACTCCGTCATCTCACTGAGGCATGAAAATGGCACCTACATACCACCCACACACATGTGTCTCCTCTGAACAATTGATCTCTCCATAGAATGGGCTCTGCTAAGTCAGTTTGTGTATTAGACTTGGATCTTGGAACCCCAGCCAGTAACCTCATATGTGTCCCATCTACACCATTGCCACCTTTGTTAAGGGAGTCTAGTTGGGTCTTAAGCAGATTCCCCTTTGTCAGACCAGAGTCAGTGATCACTCACAATCTTGTATCAGCTGACTCTGTGAATTTCCCCTTCTCAGTTTGTCTCCTTTGTTCATACTCTTACTCTTCACTCACTTCGTTTGTACTCAGGAGCTTGACCCAATGAATATTGAAGTGACTAGAGCCTCACCCAGCCATGAGACGCTGCAGAAGACCCAGCAAGATGTTGGTTTACCAGCATGTGCTGACCTTTTGTCTAGCTTCTGACCTTGCCTGACCTTGCTGAACCTTGCCCCAGTCACAAGGAAGCCAGATCTCTCCATGAGGCAAGGAACCAATCTGAAGTTAGCTGGCTGATTCTGAATACTTTATAGTATGCGAAGTACAGAGTATAGCAGCCTCCATGGTAGGCCTCTAAACATGGCAACAATTTCTGCAGGGGTAGTTGGACAATCAACAAAGGACACGTTGCCCAAGCCTGGAGTCACTTCTTAGTCTCCTTTTTGCAGTTTATATGGAGGCCAGTGTAGGGTGCCCAGGCTAGCCTTGTAGTTGTGATCTCCCTGCCTCAGTCTGTCATGTTGGTGGGATAACAGTTTTGCATCACCAGGCCTAGCAACAATTATCTTCTCTCAGCTCTGATATCTTTCCCTGAAGATGTTGCACATGGAAATTGCCACCTCTGAGTTAATACTAGCCATCAAAGCTTCAAGGGTCTTATGGATGATACTTTACCACTAGAAGGCAAGATAGCATCAGAAATGACATGGGTTTGGGCCTTCTTTCTGAATCAGGGAGTAATTTCCTTCCATGCATGTTAAAATGAGGATTACCCACTACTTCTGAGGGTCACAGCTTGTTCTTGTGAGAAGGAGATGCGGGCCTTCAGATCAGAGATATTTCTGTGTCAATATTTTTGCTGAATTTTGATTTAGTGCCTCAACAGAACCAGATTGCTTGAATGAGAGAGAAAGGAGAGAGAGAGAGGATACAAGATATGATTATAGATGACAGTCAGGAATTTGTGGCTGCTCAAGGGAGTGGAAAGACAGTAGGCAAGCCATCCCAGAGGACAGGATGTACATGTAGATTTTAGTGAGTCCAGCACAGGGCTGCTCTGATGAACACAAGGGGTTTGCCTTGGCACTCTGGCTTTGCCTTATCTATTAATTACTTATTTTTGATGTTATTGTTTCCTATTATTTAAACAATTTTCTTTCCTGCGATATTGTTATTCCCACAGAGGTGCATTCATATCTGCAGAGTGTCTGTGCACTATACATGATATATGTGTTCACTAATGTGCATTGTATTTGACCACATACTCAGGAATTTAAGGTGCTGGCATCATTTTCCTGTAATATGTAGAATTCAGGCAGAGAGAGCTGAAATCCCTTATAGACATTGTTACTAATTGGGATTCTTCATTTCTTTTGGCCTGTAAGATGTGTATGATTAAAGATGAAGCTTTCTGTTCTGTTGATCCCACCCCATTTCAACCCCAAATAAACACAGAGGCACTATATTAATTATAAAGTGTTGGCTGATGGCTAAGACTTCTTATTGGGCTAGATCTGTCTTAATTATTAACCCATAACTACTATGTATTTCTATATAGCCTTATCTTACCAGAGAGTGCCAGGCACCTTTCATCTTCCAAGTCTTTGTAAATGCTCCCCTCTCTCTCCTTCCTCCTTCCTCCTACAGCTGTGTATATACCTCTGCCTGGCTATTGCCCAGTCAGTGTTTTCATCATCAACCAATGAGAGCAACATATGTACAGAAGGACATCTCCCATTGTGTTAGTATTTATTGGTACCATCTCATTGGAATTTCTATATTCTCTCCTCAACACCATAAGAGACTTTTTCTTGTAAGAAGGCCTTAAGGAAGGGCCCTACAGTTATGTGGTTTGTGTGTGTGTGTGTGTGTGTGTGTGTGTGTGTGTGTGTGTGTGTGTGTAGACAGAATTTTTGAAGGTGTAACACAGTGACTAAGGGATGCTCTGGTCGCTTCCTTTGTGGTTTGTTTCCAGAGAATACCAAAACACACCCAATATCCTATCTTTCTCAGGATAGTAACAAGCAAGCTTTTGTTCCAGGAAACTACAGAGTCTAAGATGCCAACAGCAGAGGGGAAAATCCTTCCATCAGGCAGATGTTACAGCTATCTTCAGGGTCATATTCTGGAAAGCAAATGCCTCTGGAGATGGTGATAAGAAACCTGCCATGTCCCAAGGTACATCTGTAGCCTGATTCACTGAAAGTCTGGACATGAAGGAGAACAAGGTAGTAGGTGAAGATCAAAGTTGGTGGTGGAGTAGATTGAGGTTCAGACTAACTGCATCCACTGCTTTCTCTTCCCTCCTAATGATAATAAGTCTACTGACTAGGACAGAGCCTCTGGCAACTTGATTTGCTCTGGTGGATGTCACTAGGGACATTGTTTCCTTCCATGGTCCCGTAGACCGCACCCTTCAAAGATTCTATAAATGGTTTCAGGAAAACAGTATGTGACGGGACACAGTGTGAGGATTTCAGCCTCGTTCTTCTCTCTATTGAAATAGCCTCTTTGCTTTGCCTGGCTTAGGCAGGCTGCTGAGCTCTGTGTATTCTAAGCTGAGTTCTGTCATTCCCTTGCACTGTAGTTTTTGAAGTATAACCCCTCCCTGTGAAGAGATGCACTCTCTTCTGGAGCCACAGAGAACATAAGAATTCTCACTTTTCTTCCAAGGTAATCCCTGTTAATGCTGAATCCCCAACAGAGAGCAAGCCAGCCCCAACAAATCTTCTAGCTGAACATAAATTTATTGTAATTGGCAGAGAAGCTATTCCTTCATAATAATTGTGCCTGTTGATCATATTTCTGGATGTTCATCCATTATCTTAATTTTCAGTGCATGATTTCTGTACTAGGCATAATTGGAATGGGAAAATCTGTGTAATGGATCACAGTGTGAGATCTAGGACAGACACATACTCAAAGGGTGTTCAGGAGATTTTCTTTTACCTACCTAGTTATGAGATAATGAAGTAAAAAATCCTTCCTGGTACTTGGGTCCTGAAGGTACATGTTTATAAATTCCTCCCTGATGTCCTATGAATGATCTTTTATGTTCTCTGTGTTCCAGTGACAAGAAAATGACAATTCAGGGCTGGCTGCAGCCTCTGTTCCCTCTGCTCTAGATGAAAGCCTACACCTCTTTACACTTAGATTCTCCTTCCTCTATCTCTCAAGGTCTGGGATACAGACAGGACATGTGGTGCATGCCTTTAGTCCCAACAGTGACTTGAGAGGCAGATCTGTGAGTTCAAGGACAGCTTTGTCTACAGAGAGTGAGTTCCAGGAAAGCCAGGACTGTTACCCAGAGAAACCTTGCCTTGAAAAACAAACAAACAAACAAACAAACAAACAAAAGATACTCCTAGGCCAGATGGTTCATTGGTTACAGTGTCTGCTGTTAAGACTGATGACCTGAGTTGTACCTGGCAACTCCAGAGAACTGAGTACTATGGCAGGTACTCATACTCTTACAAACATATACTAATATAATTCTTATATTATTATTTTGAGACAGGGTCTCTCTGTGTAGTTCTGGCTGTCATGGAACTTGATATGTAGACCAGTCTGGTGTGATATTTTGTTTATGCTCTAACAAATAAAGCTTGCCTGAAGATGAGAGAATGGAACTGGCCACTAGTTAACCACAGAAGCCAGGCAGTGGTGGCACACATTTTTGATCTCGGCACTAGGGATCTCATGCCTTTGATCCCAGTACTTGGGAGGCACACAACTTTAATCCCATTACTAGGGCGGTGGAGACAGCTCAGCCTTTTAGTCTGAGATTCGGTAGAAGTAAGAAGTTTCTAGTGGGTGCCCCTTTACTTCTTTGATCTTTCAGTATTCATCCTGATATCTGACTCTGGGTTTTTTAATATTAAGACCAATTAGTGCTATAGGCTGGTCTTGATCCTCCTACCTTATTTTATTATTTTTAATTATGTGCATGTGTGTGTTTCTTCAAGGCAGAGATGGTAAGTTAACAGGCCATTATGAGTTGCCAGATGTGGGTCCTAGGAACTGAACTCAGGTCTTCAGCAAGAGTAGTATGTGTTTTTAGTCATCTCTCTAGCCACATAAACATATTTTTTAATTACAGTCAGGCAGTGCTAATGTTTGCCTTTAATCCCAGTACTTAGGAGCCAGAGGCAGGTAGATCTCTGAGTTCCAGTATAGCCTGGTCTAGAGACAAAACACCACATTGGCTATAGGAAAAAAGAAATTCCATGGCCACATAGTACTCTAAGAACTGAACTGATTAAAATAGGAAAGAATATTAAAAGCTGCAAGAGCATAAAGGAACATGTTACATGTTAAGGCAGACATATTAGAATTACAACTAACTTCTCAATGAAGATTTAAAGAGCATGAAATCTTTGAGACCAAAGATGCTAACACACACTGCTTTACCCTACAAATTATTCAAACACCGGGGTTGGAGAAAATGGCATATTCCATTATAAATTAAATGAAAATATTATCTATTTACAAATCAAGCATTAGAAAAGCTGCTAGAAGGGAGATTAAAAACTAAGGAGGATAACTATACCCAAGAAAACACAGGAAAAAGTAAATTAACACTGGTAAAAGTGAAGGGCCCAGACCCTCACCCAGTCCCCTGCCTGACTCCCATGACAGGCTGCATAAAAGTACCAGCAAGTTGTAGGACACTGAGTCAGAAGCATGAAGTGAACCCCTACTTTCTCAAATCACTGGGAAGCAATCAGTAGATACCCTCCTTTTGGCAATGAACCAATCAGAAGTTAGCCTGCAGGCTCTGGATGTGCTTTGCTGATAATAGTGGAAGGCAGGGCATTCCCAATGATGACCTCTAGGAAAAGCATCCTTTCTGCAGCTGAGGCTGACCAGTCAACTGGAAACAGGGTGCCAAAGACCAAAGGTGCAACAGCCTGGAGACTGTTGCTATGCAACTAGGAGACCCCCAGACACTCCACGGGCTCTACTCCAGTATATGTCCTGCCCCACTGCTGCAAGGGGTTCCTCCTTCTCCACCCACTGTTACAGACTGACAGTTATACCGAGTTAATTCATAAATAGACTCTTTGCTTTTGCAGTGCATCAGGTCTCATGGTAGTGCTGGCGGTTCAGAGTCTGGGCACAACAAAACCAAAAGAAGGAAAAACACACATATGCACACACATAATCTCTCTCTCTCTCTTTTATACACACAAAGACACACACACATTCACTCATCAATTACAGTATAAGCAATAACAACAACAATATAGAATAAGGTAATCAAAACCATTGTTTATAGATAGTTCTCAAGAGCATTTTTCTAAATTGACCAATGCAAAGACAAAGACTAATAGAATGGAAGTGAACAGGTTCCAGTCTTCTTGTGTAAACAAGACACATATCTACACATTAAGGATACACATTACCTAGGGTAATAGGTAGTGCACAGTTTTAATCCCAGCAAATGCAAGGAAGAGACATGTGGATCTCTATGATTTGGAGGCAAACCTTGTCTACAGATTTAGTTCTATGAAAACCAATCTACACAGAGGAAGTCTGCCATGAAAAACAATATAGGTAATTCTTGCTGATGACGATGGAATCAAAACTCTTAGTATACTGGCAAACCAAATTTAATGACATACAAAAAGTTCTTCACCATTATTAAATTGGCTTCATTCCAGATAAATATAGTGGATTAACCATATGTAAAACATCACAAAATTAAACCCAAGGATAGCTATTACCTGACAATATAAAAACATTCAAAAAAGTTCTATGGCCTAGGCTTGTTCCTAACTAGCTCTTATAACTTAAGTTAGCCCATTTATATGTTATGTAAAGATATATTGCTATGATTGGTATAATCAGAAGCTGAAAGGTCAAAAGCTAGGCAGGAGAAATAGGTGGGACTTCCAGGAAAGGGTGAGGAACTCAGGATAAATCTAGGCACTCAAAGGAGATGCCAAATGAGACACAGAGGCATTTGGACATACAGAATGAAAGAACGGTAAAAATCCACAAGGCCAAACATAGATTAATAGAAACTGGTTAATTTAAGTTACAAGAACTAGTAAGGAACAAGCCTAAGCTATAGGCCAAGCATTCATAATTAGTAAGAAGTCTCTGTTATCATTATTGAGGAGCTGGCTGGTGGGACAAAGAAAGACTTGTTACACCTCTCTCCATCTTGCACCTCCTGTTTCCTTTCTGAGTCTTGTAGTGTCTCCAGTGTGCCCAGATCCCCCCTTTCTCTCTCTCTCTCCCCAGAAATCCTGCCTATACCTCCTGCCTAGCTATTGGCCATTCAACTTTTTATTAGACCAAGCACAGCAAATACACCTTCATACAGTGTACAAATATCCCAAAACACTAGATCAGGTGCAGGGTTTGGGGGCTTTATATGACAGGATAGAGAATTTTCTGTGTGTTAAAGTTTTATCAATAGATGTACTTTTTATAGTCAAAGCCTAGTGATATTTTTCTTGTCAGGCAAATGTCCTTATTTTCACACTGAACTGGCATCCCTATACTTGACTTACCTCTATGCCTGAAGTCCACAGTGCACATACCCTATCCACTTCACAGGAAAGCTTCCAGACATCTTTGGATACTCTTTCTCACCTGAGTCCTGAAATGCGAAATGTAGCATAGGCAGGCCTCTTAGTTTTGCTTCAGAAAAACGACTGGGTCGATTACTTCTTCCCAATGGGCTAGGATACTAGTCAAGCATCCTTGCCAGAGGCCAGCTGGAATTGGGACTTGCTTACATCCAGAGAACAAGTCCATTAAGTTCATATTGAGGATCCTCACCTACTATGCCGCATTCACACAACAGGAACAGAGCAAGAATGGTAAAAGCATTCCTCAGAGAACCAAAGCCGGGTAGTGGGAAGTAGAAAAGTCTCAATGAAAGGTCTGGTGCTCCAGGGATGGCTTGCAGACCTGTGGAACACTGAAGTGCATAGAGTCTTAGGTCTCCACAAACCCGCAGCCTGCCATTTTGAGGATGCTGCCAGATCTGTTGTGGAGTGGGCAAGGGTAGATGTGAGTTACCACAGAGGTGACCTGCCAGGAGCGCAGATACCTATGGAGTAGGGATGCTGGCCTGGCCTCGAACCAGGGAGCTAGGACTAGCTAGCACAGCCTTCTTCCCGGAGCCTGTCGCCCTGTCCTCGGACAGGGAGTTCTGCTTCCAACCTACCCTTCGTCAAAGTCCCATGAGCCATTTACTACGCCTACTATAGGACTAAGTTGTAAGGAAGTTAGAAGTCGGTTCTAATGCAGCCAAAGCTCCCGCGGACTAAACCTCGAGTGTTGGTGCTGCAAACGTGCCAAGACTAACTGCAGGAAGTCCTGAGCTGAATGAGAAACCGCATGCAGCTCATCCCTCAAGGAGGAGCTTGGGCGAAAGCTTGTGGTCCAGGGAGGAAAGCCACCAGGGTGCAGGCTGGGACTGCTAGTCCGTGAGCTGGCCACCCGTTGCACACTGGGATTGGTAGTCTTTCTTGTACAGGCATCTCCTTTGGATTAGCAATATGATTTTCTATGGTTTCATTATAAATATATTCTGGGCTTTTGAGATGGCATTCTTCTTCCTTTACATCAATTATTCGTATGTTTAGTTATTTTTTTTTTATGACCTGAATTTTTATTGCTATTGTGTCAGGATGTTTTTTGGGAGTCAACATTTTCTTTGACTCTTATATCTAATTATGCTATTATAGCTTCAAACCAGAGATTCTCATTTCCATCTCTTGTATTACCTTAGGTGGTATTTTCTCTGTGCTTCTTGTTCAGATTCCTATATTTTTTATTTCCAGTGCACGCCCCAGCTTGTTTTTTTTTTATTTTAATTAATGGATTCTGTTTCCATTTTCAGGGGTCTTGAATATTTTCCCTTGATATTGCCCACTGTCTTTCATCTGTGCTTAGATTTATGCATATCTTCCACATAGTTTATATTGAGTTTAGTTAAGCGATTTATATGTAGACCTTTATCATCTTCATATATTAGTATTTGATGGTTTTTTATTGTTTGTTTTTATTTGTTATTTTTCTTTGCTCGTTTGGGAATGTGCACAGCTCGTTTGGCAATATTCAGCACATTCTGTAGAACAATACTTGGGAACTCCTGGGGACGTATCTCCTTCTCTGTTATTCACCATGTCATTGTGCTGGCTTCTAAACAGCTAGGTTTGGGGTAAGTTTAAGTTCTAGGTGCAGGTTTATGCATTTGTAGTTGTTAAGTGGGTGCTTTGTTCCTTGGATCAGTTTCCTCTCTGGGGATTTCAGAGATTTCCATTTTTGGCACTTGTCTGTGTTATGTTCTGCTCTCTTGTGTATTCGCAGACAATGTTGGAGACTGGGTTACTGAGTCAATATTAAGTATGGAAAGTTGGAGGAGGTTCTTGTGATCTCTTGAGAATGGGGTCAAAGAGAATTGGGAGAGTGTAGCAGGTTTCCTGCTACAGAGCTGGGGTTGAGCCTAGGATCACTGATTATCTGAAAGTTTTGGGTCTCTCTTAGGCCTACTCATTGCTCAAGGGACATATCTGTGAGATCCACAGGAGATTTTAGCAAGGGCAGAAGTCAAGGTTGCCAAGTGCGTTCTGTTACCTAGGTAGTGATCAGTTTGTGGGATAGGTTGTTGGTATCAGGGACAGAAGAGAAAGCCTGCAGGAAGCCTAAATGGCTTTCCATCACATATAGACTTGAGGATTATTTATAGTATTGAGCCCATATTAATCATTGAATTCATATTAATAATTGAGTTCATATTAATCAGTGAATGTTAATTCTTTTGATTTTTCTAATGTTTTTCAATGACCTTTTGTTATTTGCTTTTTAAAAAATCTCTTTGTGCAATTTATTTCTCCCTATGGCTTCATAGATGTACATTTTCTGTCATCTTCAGGTCATCTTCTCAAGTCATTACTTAGTGAGCATGGTTTGTGTAGTTTGTGTGTTCACGGAAAGTTCTGCTTCTTCTGTTAACCAAGGTGTTACTCCTGGTGGATATATACACGCAGGTTAGCCATCAGTGTTACCGTAAGCCTTTCTGGTGGTATAGTTTTAGTTGAGGATTCCAGTATACTTGTGATGCCTTTGAATGCGTGAGAGTTTTCTTTTCAGTGTGTGTGTGTGTGTGTGTGTGTGTGTGTGTGTGTGTGTGTGTGTGTTTCTATAATACTTCTTTGTGGGTATGATAAAGCACTGAGTACATTTAAATTGGAGGAAGTTCAAGTGCCTTTCATCATATAGTTTTATAACCCATTGTCTAGGCAATAAAACATGGGAGAAAAGGCAGAACCTGGAAGCAGGAGCTGAAGCAGAGACCATAGAGAATTGTTGCTCACAGGCATGATTCTTCTGCTTTGCCCAGCAAATGTTTCCATATATTACAACTTCAACTGCTTTTGTATAGTATTTCCTAACATAGAGTTGGCCTATCTCTATCATTTACTAATAAAGATCATATGCCATTGCCAGTCCCAGGATATAACTTCAGGATGGTAACTACTGAATCAGAGTTCCCCTTTCCTCAGTACTCTGGCCTGTGTGATGTTGCCATTGGGACAAGTGTGCATTGGTACTTTAATTGCAGTAGTCAGTGTCGTCCCTTTGTTGTATCTCAGCCGTGTTGAAAGTATTATGATAATGTATGCATTTTTCTGACCCATTTGTTTATTATTTTTTATGCTTTGGGGTTCCCAGGGTCTCATAAATAATGGTAGATAGAGTCATTCATGGAAGAGTACATTGTAACTGGTTTCTGATGTCCACTTCCCAGAAATGGATACTCATGATAGTCTTAGGAAAGAGTTAATGTAAGAGGAGAATCACGGTGGGTGAATACTGTAGAAAAGCACAAGATACATACATACACACACACACACACACACACACACACACACACACACACACACCACACACACACCACACACACACACACACACACACACACACACACACACCACACCACACACACACACACACACCACACACACACACACACACACACACACACCACACCACACACACACACACACACACACACACAAAGTTTGCACTGAAACTCATTTTGTAGAGTAAGTATAAATTTTTTTTTTAAAGTATTCTATGTAAATAAAATAGTGAGGTTGGGTAATCAATGGAGACAGAGGAAAACAAAGTCGAACTGCATATGTAAAATGTCTTAAGTAAATTTAAGAACCAACAGTAGGGGCTGGTGAGAGGCCTTACAATGTAAACACATTTGCCAAGGAGTCTGACAACCTGAATTTGGTCAGCAATACACAAATGACAGAAGCAGAACTAACTATCAACCATTGTCTTACGACCACCACTTATGCACCATGATATGCAAATGTATGTGTGTACACACCCAAATAATATTATTAAAAAAAAAACCTGAAAAGAAATCACTAGGTGGATTTATTATGGATTAGAAGTATCTGAACAGAAGCCATGAGATATTGTCACACCCATGGCAGAGGCAGTTAGATCTCTCTGAGTTCCAGGCTAACTGGGTCTAAATAGAGAGTTTCAGGACAGGATCCAAAACCAAAAAAATTAAAAAAGTAGCTGATCATGGAATAAGGATAGTTGAAATCAAATTGAGCCTAAAGCACAAACAGCCAAAAAAGATAAAAAGATATATACAATACATGGCATGAAGTTAATACATGGGGATCAAGAAATGGCTCAGTGGTTACAAGCACCCAGAAGACCTGGGTTCAGTTCCAAGCATCCACATGGAGGCATTCACACCACTGTCCAGTACCAGAAGATCTAAACATCCTCTTCCTGCTCCAAGGGCAGTATACACATGTAGTCCACAGAAATACACACAGGCACTCTCCCATTCACCTAAGGCAGTTTCTAACTGTTCTCATATACGTTAAATCTAAATGAAAGGCATTTAGTATATGAAACTATGTGATGAACATGTTTTTCTGCCATCCTGATTCCACAGCTGCAGCAGCTGCAAATAACACACAGAGATGCTTTATTAGATATAATGTTGACAGACTGTTACTAGCATTTGTTATTGTCTAGCTCTGTCTTAAATATTAACTCATTTCCATTAATAATAGTATTTCCACATGGTCTTATCTTACGAGAGGGAGAGGCTGGCATTCTGCTCTCCCCAACCTGCATCTTGAATCTCCTCCCTACTACTTCCTCCTTGTCTCCTAGTCTCACCTATCTTGCTTTCCTTTTGGCTAACAGTGCTTTATTCATTAAATACCAGAAACATATTTACAGAATGATGTCTCCCATCACATCTGGAGTCCCAGAACAAGTCAGAGTAAAAGAACAGCACAGAGACATTTTTAAAACAGCAAACAAAACACTAAGGAGTGAAGAACCATTTGTAGCCACAGACCTAAGATTATCAGAAAATTGCATCCTGATATTTTATACAAGAGTAAATAAATATGTGACTCTTAAAACCATGCTATTTAATGAAAAATGGCTTTTTCATTTTATACTTGTGCTTGTGAAAGATGTAAACATACCCAACCTTGACAAAAAATGAGAAACCTTATTTCACAACTGATTACATTTGTTTCAAATACATGCATTATAAGTGTATAGGTGGGTGGATGGGGAGAGGGATACAGAATCAATACATGTTGAGACCAGAGACTAACACTGGGTGTCTTCTTCAGGTGCCCTGAATTAAAATAAAAAAGGGCTTGCTTTAATTTGATGTATATGGGTCTTTTGTCTGCATACATATATGTGTATGATATGAGTGCTGTGCCCTGAGGAGACAGAAGAGGGCACTGGATTCCCTGACCATTGGGTTACATAATAGTTGTGAACCACCATGTAGCTTCTGGAAACTGACTCAAGTCCTGTGATAGAGGAGCAGGTGTTCTTAAATATTAAGCTATCCCTCCAGCCCCTCCTGCATGTCAGGTTTTGAGACAGATTTCTTTTCAGCTGGCTTACAACTTGCCATGCCGAAGGGCCAACTTACTATGGTGCCTGGCTTTTATGTGGTTTCTGAAGTCAGGTTTTCATATTTACAAAGACAGAGCCAATTTCCTCATCCCCATGTGTTTCCTATTGCTGACAGCCCAAATCCAGAGCAACCACGTCACTGTAGAGTTAAGTATTCAGTTTTGATGCAAGGGCAAAATTACTGATGTCCTAGGTAGAAGTTTTACAATCTAGGTAGTTTAGGGCATGAAACCTTCATGCATTTGACTTCAAAGATCAGAGCTAACATATCTACCCCAGTCTGCGTACTTCCTCAAATACAAAAATGGGTCCCATACCTGCCTTTCCTATGGGAGTTGGGCCTAAAGAAGAATTATCTTAATTATGACATGAATCTCATGGTAAAGAAGTTGACCCAACTCCCCAGCAAATCTTCTGCTGACATATCACTGACATCCTTCCTATTGATATTCTGGAAGATTCTGAAGGTCACATCTCAGGGTTCTTCTGTATGATGCTTCACCAGTAGGTTGGCAAGATGTTCCTATAAGTCTTCTTCACTTTGGTCCAAGGAATCTGTTTCAGTACATACTGTATGATCTCCTTCTTCAAGACCTTCATGAACTTCAGGAACTTTGAGAAACTTCAACAGGTATAATTTAAAAAATATTCAGACAGTAGTGGTCCATGACTTTATTTCCGGTAGTTGGGAGGCAAATGCAGGTGGATCTCTATGACTTACCTCCCAGCAAGGTCTACAGAGTGAATCAAGGACACATGGGACTACACAGAGAAACTTGATGCAAAATATTAAATAAATAAAATAATTAATTAATAAAATTAACATGGTCCTGAAACCTTTAATCCCTGCACTCAGGTGGCAAAGGCAGGAGGCTCTCTAAGCTTGAGGCAGGCCACGGAACACAAAATGAGACACTGTCTCCAAATAATGAACAAATATAAAAATAGATAGAGATGAAATAACCAAAAAAAAAGAAAGAAAATTAATGATAAATGAACAAGAAGAATCAACTAGCAACAGGAAAACTCACCACATGCCTTGCAGTTTTCAGAAGCAGAGGTTGTCAAAATTTTCAATCCAATGTAATGATTGTTTTGTTCTAATGTAAGGGTTCTTAGAGAACTACAGCCCTCACCTTCTTGTTTCTTTTCATTTAAAGTATTACATGTGTGTGCTACAATGCCCAGCACTATTTCATATGGTCTAAGGGCATGTATGTATGTGCACATTGTTTGTGGCTGGTTTCTGCAGAGGCCAGGAGAGGGCACCAGATTCTTTGAAATGGGACTTACTCAGAGGGTTGTATTGAACCATTATCGTCAATAAGAATAGAGGGTGCTTTTTAGTTGCTGAGCCATCTCTGTAGCCCAGTTATTGGAAATTTCTTAATAAACACTTTTCAAATACGTATCATAGTTTTGTGTATCTGTTAGTATATCCTGTGGTTCTCAGAATAAATTAGGGTGTCAGGTACCCCATTGAGACAGTCCTTACTAAACTATTTACTTTGTAGAAAGTAGGTGCCCCCACTTAACCATTTACAGAAAACAGTATGAAGAGAGATCCCTATTAGAACTTTGTGATTATTATTTACAATTACAAAGCATTTATAACAACATTTGACATGGATGGATTGAGAAAATGAAGTGTGTGCTGACATTTTTGGTAAATTAAATTTATCACATGGGTGAAGGGTGCATGCCTATAAACTCATCACTCAGAGAGCTGGGCCAGGAATATAAAGAGATTGGGGCTATTTTAGCATACACAATGTGTAAAGAAAATTAATGGTTTCAAAACTTCTGACTCCAGCTGTGTCTTGATGGTTCATGCATTTAAAGCTAACAATCAGGAGGCAGAGGAAAGCATATCTTTGCGAGTTCAAGGACAGCCTGATCTCCAGAGTATTCTGGACAAAACTAAAAAAGAAAAAAGAAAACAAACAAAAATTTGTGATTCCCAGGCATCTTTTAGGAGAATTAAGTCACAGAGGAGTACTCATAATATATATTTTTTTAAAAACAAAATTTAAAACTGTGTGTGTCGTGGTGGTGGAAGCAGGGTCAGAGACCAGCATATTAATGTGAGATCAAGGCTACCCTGATGCAACATATTTAGATCAGAACATCACGAAAAATAATAAAAGAAAGTCAATAAATAAATGAATTCTTCATTTTCTATTTGACCCTATAATATATCAATGCCAAATGTGTCAAAGGTCAACGTGAAACAAACACTTAAAATGTAGGTTCCTGTTGTAGTATAGACTTGAATGTCTAGGGACAGGCCTAAATGGAGGAAAATACCAACCACTCCAGAAATCTTGGAAGTAGTTGGCAAATGGTCTCTCATGAATGAAAAGAGTTCATTGCCAGCAAACTAAGGAGTTACCTGAGAGTATTTTGTAAAGAAATGGTTGAAATCTTTCCAATTGACACCTCAATTAGATGATTTAATATCTGGATAATTTACAATTAGATAAAATTTGTAAATCATGAGAAAGAAGTAAACAAACTTACTAAAGGAAGAAGAAAATGGCAGTCCTTACAGTATTACTGTCAATGGACAATCAGTTGAGGAGGCATCACGTAAATATGTGGTGAACGTGGAGTAGCTGCCAACCAAGGCCAATGAGAAATAAATATGAAAAAGAGCTGAGGGAGTTTTCAGAAGAAAATGCTATACTTATACTCTGCTGGGAGGTATGGGATGGTTTGAAGCTTGGTTGGATATCAGTATGGAGGGTCCTCAGGCACGAAAATCCTATTCTAAAATATGGTTCATATATACCTTGCCAAAGAACTCAGTATGTTTATTAAACAGGTACTTGCCCATCAATGTTGATGGCATCACTGTGTGCTGAACATTATTGAACCAAGTATGGTGTCCAAATGCCTTGTCATGGATGAAGCTCATTGATGTACCAAGAATATGAACTCTTTTCAGCCTTATATAAAAAGTAGTTCTGTTGTTTGTAGTATGCAGATCCAACTGGGGCTCAGTAGCACTCTTCCTCCATGCTGATAATGCAATGTTTTGTACTGCTGCATAAAACTCTGCCATTAAAATATCCTTTTCCATACCAAAGCAGAAATCCTGTCTTTCACCTTGCCAGATTCCCTCATACCTCACCAGGTTTCAGATACTGTGACACATCCCTGGTGGCAATGCCTGAAATTAGGATGGGTCATTCAGTCTCCTGGTTGTAGACAATTCAGAAGGTGTTATATCACAGGAGAAAGTGCCCATCATTCTTTTCTCTTTGTCCCACATCTTGAATCTCCTCCCTACTACTTCCTCTCTCCTGCTTGTGTCCTAGTCCCACCTATCTTGCTTTCCCATTGGCCAACATTGCTGTATTCATTAACAGATAAGAGAAATATATTTGCAGATGACAACTCCCATCATCTCCTCTTTTCTGTCTAAATAAAAAGAAGGGTTTTAACTTTAACATAGTAAAATATATAAGAAAACAGTTATCAAGTAAGAACCACAGTGAACAATAATTAGTCCAATAACATTTAGCAAGATTTAAAGGAAATATTCCATCATCTATCCTATCTTTGAAATCTAAAGTTCTATATGTAACTTATCTTTAATGTTTACTAAGGAAAACCATAACCTCAACTATCCATCAAAGACCACAGAAGGATAGCGTATAAACTCTAGAAATGACAGAAACATCTCACTACTTGGTCAGGCACCTGAAGTTCTTCTGTAATGTTCCCTGTTCAACCCATAGGCTATAGTGTGCCTGGCAGACTTCTCAGCAAAGCAAGAAATTTCAACATGTCCCACCTGTGTTGGTAGTTTTCCGTCACATTTTTCTGTGTCCTGCAGCATATCTGGGAGACTCTTCCATGAGATAGGAACCCTGTAGCAATGTCAATCTTATATCAGCAGACACTTCTATGTGGGTCCTGGTTTATACAGCATAAAGTCAAACAGTCTAGAGAAGAGTAGTATCTTGCCCAAATGGCTAGTCTTTCCATATTGAAATCAATCTCCATAACGAGTTTCTTCGATGTCCATCTTCCTTTCTAACTAGTGGTGTTGCCAGTAGCAGTTGTGCCTCACAGTTAAGAAAAACTCTAAACCATTTAATATGCCATGTTCTGTAGGTCTTTGAAAGGTTTCATTAATACCTATCTTATTCAAATATATATTTATATATCTAGAAAACCTAACTGACACTATACGTTTTAACTATTATAAATAGCTCTCTATAATCTGTAATAAATTATACATTATGTTTCTAAATGAGCTATATAATCACAATACGTAAACCAGTGGGTAAGTAGGCATACACGTAAGTTGGGTGGGTGGATGGATGAATGGATGGATGCATGGGTATATGGATGAATAGGTGAATGGATGGATAGATGAACAGTTGCATAAATGATTGGATGGAAGGATGAATGGATGGGTAGGTGGGTGGATGCATGGATCAATCAATAGAACTGTGTTCTGAATTTTTATAATTTGTGTTTAGTTTGAGGTTTTACATGTCAATCTCAGTTCTATCATGCTCCCATCCTCCTCTGCTCGCCCAACCCCCATCCCATTCCCATTCTGCTCCCCATGTATGATGAGGCCTTCCATAGGGGATCTTCAAAGTCTGTCATATCATTTGGAGCAGGGCCTACGCCCTCCCATAAGTGTCTAGGCTGAGAGAGTATCCCAAAGTCCTTCATGTTGTAGGGATAAATATTGATCCACTACCAGAAACCCCACAGCCTTCCCAGTCCTCCTGATAACCCACATTCACTGGTTCCAGGCTGGTCCTATGCTGGTGTCCCAGCTATCAGACTGAGGCCCATAAACACCCCCTTGTTCAGGTCAACAGTTTCTGCAGGTTTCGAAATTCAGCCTGGTCTTGACCCCTTTGCTCACCACTACTTCTTCTCTCGAACTGGATTCTAGTAGTTCATCTCAGTGTTTAGCTGTGGGCATCTGCTTCTGCTTCCATCTGTTACTGGATGAAGGCTCTAAGATGGCATATAAGGTAGTCATCAATCTCATTATTGGGGAAGGGCATTGAAGGTAGCCTCTCAACTATTTCTTAGATTGTTATTTGGGGTGATCCTTGTAGATCTCTGAACATTTTCCTAGTGCCAGATTTCTCTTTAAACGTATACTGGCTCAGTCTATTATATTTCTTTTCTTGCTCTCCTCCATTCCATACATGACTCAATCTTCTTGTTCCCTCAAGCCCACCTCTCCCGTCCACTTCTGCCCTTCTGTTTCTCCTAACTGCCTCTCCCCTCACTGCATACTCCCAATTTGCTGTTTACAGTTCCCATCATTTTTGTGTGTTTTTTAAAAATTAAATATTTGCTTATTGTTTTCCTATATTGAAAAGAACTTATTTTCTCTAACTACCTATACTGATTTTATTTTCCTTACCCTCTACTCCATATAATTTCTCACTTAATGCCTTTCTGTTGATCTTTTTCAATGAACATACTTTCAAGAGGCAACAACCAATAATGACAAAATAATGTATAGTTATTACAATAAAGTTGAAGATGATCATACATTTGAAAGAAACATGTCCTAACGAGTGGCATAAGTTTCAGAGACCCTCCTGTCTCTAGATTAAGGCAGTTATGACCCCAACTGGATGGCATTCCCCTACATATGGAATTGGTGTTGGGGGATGGGAGGGGATGGGGTTTAGAGTGCATGTGAGAGGTCAGAGAGGGTAAAAGTGAGGCAAAGAGGGAGAAAGGGAGGGAGAGAGGGAGGGAAAGGGAACTGTGATCCACATGTAAAATTAAATTAAAAAAATGCTTTGACTCCAAAATTTAAGTTCAAGGACAGGTTACTGGGGAAAAGGATTTCTATTTTTGTTATCACAGAAAATGAAAAGATGTGGATTCCTACTAGACTAATGTGGTTTGATCAAGCTAGACCACCTGAAACAGAATACCAGGTGATCCTACATTCAAAACAGCTGGAATAAGCAGCCTTATAGACTACAGCCAGGATTTCTGAATCTTCTTAGAATCTCCCATGACATCGCCCCTTACCAGCAGGAAGTAGTTTGGAAAGAACAACGCCCAAATTCCCAAATATTGTCTACAAATGTATGTTTTCATTTAAATGGACTTAGTTATATAAAATAAATAAATAAATAAAAAATTCAGAGACCCACATGGTCCTAGGCGAATTCAATACAAATATAACATATTGTTAATTGCTTTAATAAGAAATGTATTTCCTGAGCTTTGTTTAATAAGCAATAATTCTACAAGTTACTTAGTTTGAAAACATAAAGATTAAAATAATAATATCCAAGTTAGAAAATATTCATCAAAACACCTTTATATCACTCCCAAGGGGTTAAGTAAAACACAGTTGTCTCAGGGCAGTGCCCAAATCTGTAGCAAAAGCAGCACACACAGTGAGATAAACCAGAGACCTCTTCAAGCTATTGCTTTCCATCTTTCTCTCATACTCAAACTTGTCCCTGTGAGGCTCATTGGATGCAGGTGGTGGGATCTTTTCATGGTGGGCTTGTTAACATTTACTAGATGTGTGACACTGGACTGCAAATAGCCCTTGTGATAATGGGCTGTAGTTGGGGGATTTCATATTGTTTAAAGAGATACAACATAAAACATCTAATGGCAATTTGAATGCAAACGCTCAGTAAAATTCTGATGCTGTATTTCCTTTAAGTGAAATGCAATGGTTACATTACCACCTAAGAGGAAACTTCCCTGGATACCTTAAGCACACCTCCTATGATGTCAGAGCTTGACTTCCTTAAACTGTAACAAAGAAGATTTTCAGAATATTGGATCTTATTTGTACAGAAAAAACTTGATTCCACCTGGTTGTTGGAGCATCCCTTTGGTCACAGACTCTTGAGGCAATGACAAGGGGCAGAGGCTGAGAAATAGGCAGATGGGAAGATCTTTGTGTGTTCAAGGCTAGCCTGGTGTACTTAGATAGTTCTAGAACATTCAGAGCTATGGAAAGAGACCCACCTCAAGAAACTAAAAGTAAGTTCATAAATAAATTTTATAAATAATTTTATCCCATCCCCAATGTATCAGCCTGTAAAATATCAATGGCAATTATGTCAGAGGCTAAAGTGTAACAATCTCTGAACTATTAAAGCACGGAGTGTCATAAAGAGCTGAAGGTTCAGGGGATGCCAGTTTTCTGCTCACTCTTCTTCTGCAGTGGGTGAGAGCCCTTCACAGACTCATCAAACACATCCTGAGAGGGTTTGAAGCCTGTCTTCCTCTTCATGCTTCTCACCTCTGCTGACTTTATAGAGCTTCAAAAGACATCTTTCAGTCAGATTTATGGCAGCTCACACAAATGTTTTCCTTGCTATTCAAAGACAGGAGAACCACAAATAAGGGAAATCATGATAGTTCATGAACATGTTTCCACATGGCCCTCATTTTAGTTGAAAGAGTTGGCAGGTGAAGAGGATGTGTCTGCATTGATGTGTGTCAACTGCTCTATCTCTGGCCAGGCATCCAGTCACAGACTTATTCCTATGTATGGCAGAGCCCTGATTGCTCTCCTCTTAATCCTGTAGCATATTGTTTGCTTAGGAAAGAAGTTAGCTACACAGGGACCAGAGGACTGTGTACTACCTGGGGTCAAAGCACAGTACCTTCCTTTGATGAATGACTCTTTGAATTTGCTCAAACAGTAATTTAACATAATTATTACTAATTCCAATGTATGGAACTGTCTCTATAACATGAAGAGCTCTGAAAACATAATGACTATCAGAATATGAGTTAAAGGAATCATTCACCAGAAGCCGAAAAACCACCACAATAGCTCGCTATTCAGCTCTCTGAGCTGAAGCTGGATCTGACTGTACTACATATTTTTTCCATCAGTAACATAAGCTTCTTTTCCATTAGAAAAACTTATATAGCATTTTTAACAGGATTACTCCTTACAATTTTTAGGATATACAGAAGGAGGCATTATCACAAATTGCAATAGCCTATGAGCTGGAAACTGATTATCAATTTTTCCCAAAAACTGAGTAAAAGCAATTGTACATGAATCACTGTTTTGAAATAATCAATCAACTTTTCGTTTGTTATAGAGAACATGTATTACATTTGGTTCCCTGCCAAAATATCTCCTAGACTCCATATGGCATTTTGTACCACATAAGCTAATGCTTCAAAACAAGGATTTAGCACTTTGGCTGGGGAAACAGGTAAATGCAACCATAACAATGATCCTCCATGCCATAAGACCGAAGTCCTACTATGCTGTGTGAGAAGCACATAACCCACCCATGGTTTTGCATAGTCAATATAGCAAATCTACTGATGCTGGATTGCATTCTCCAACTGTAAGAGAACTTGTCTACTCTCTTCAGTTAGTGGTCTAGGTGAATTGGGATCACTATCTCCTTTCAGGATGTCGCTTAAAAGTTCAAATCACCACTAGGTTCTTTTTAAAACAGGACATAAACATTGGAACATTTCCTAATAACATCTGAATATCATTCAATGATCATAAGATCATTTGAATTTTCACTGACATCTTTTTAGGTGGGGGCAAGACGAGGCTACAGAAACCCATAGAGACAGCTGACCTGAACAAGGAGGAGCTAATGGATGTCCAGACTTATACCTGGGAAACCAGCATTGCACCAACTCAGACCCCCTGAAAATGGGTCTCAGTTAGAAGGTGTGGACTGTCTAAGGGAACTCTGACAGTGGAACCAGGATGTATCCCTGGTTCAGGAAAAGACTTTGGGAGCACATTGGCCCTGGAGGGATACTCCCTTACCCTAGAGGCAGAAGGGAGGGCCTAGTCCCTACTCCAAATGACTTGACAGATTTTTTTGATCCCTCCTGGAAGGCATCACCTTCTCTATGGGTGGGGACATGGAATGGGACTGGAGGGGGTGGATAAAGAGGGTGTGATGGAAGGAAGGAGAGAGACTTGGGGTTGAAGTGTAAAATAAGAGAAAATAATAAATATAGGAAAAATATTTTCTTTTAAAAATATGGGGTCTTTCTTATGGAGAGGTTCGTCCTCTGCTCTCTGATCTACTCATTTCCAGGAATTCCACACATGAGGTAAACTCAAGCACACAGTTTGTAGAAGTGAAGGCCGAGTTCACACTTTCAGATGTAAAAAGAAAGGGGGCTGGAGGTAAAGTCTAATGTGAGTGAAATGTGGATTTCATTTCCTAATCATGTGTAAGATTGACTCATTCTGTGTGACACATCCAGTCACTGGAGTGACACAGTGTGAAGTCACTCCAGTGTGGCATCTGAAAAGGTCTCTACAATGTCTTTGTACTGCCAGTGTAAGACTAAAGTCATACTAAAATGAAAATGCCTTCGTCAAACAAGTAAATACCTCATAGAGTTTCTTTTCTCTACACTAACACCCAAGGAATGGGCTCATGGAGGAGGCTCTATTTTTTTCTGAATTAAGGTCATGTCCTGTTACACAGAGAGCTGGTAATAGAGCATGCATGTAGATACTTTGAGCAGCTAGCATCTGTTGGCAGTGGGAAAATTTATCTTTGATACTCAGTACACATCACACACCTACAGTGCTATGAACATAATTATCTGTCTGAAAAAGTTACCAAGTTACCTGTTTTGAAACCTATGAAATTATACTAAAAAAATCATGAACATTGCCTATGTTCTCGTTGCTCAGGTTCACATAAAGAAAGTTGAAATCTGGAACATTATCTCTGCCTCTGGTTGACATATGACATATAGACATTGAGAAATAAAACAAGAGTGTCTTTCCAATCAGTGTGATATAATCCAAACTATAGCCTTCTTTCCCTGAAAAGTATCATTAGAGTCATTGTTTGCCCTCCCCAGACTGTAATACTGGTGGGTCAGTTGAGGGCAGGCAGATGAAGCACTCCAGAGACTGTTTTAGGGAACTGGGTATGCTTTAATGTCCATGAGCAACTACTCATATACCAGAAGCACAGTATCTGATTTGTTAGTTCATTACCTAAGAATGAGTAGTGAGCACTCATACCACCAGGGTCTCTTTGGAGAAAGCACATGCAAGGAGGCAAGAAGAAACAATTGTGTCAACCAAGACACTAGGCACACAATGGGCTTGTGTCTCAGCTAGGCAAGGCCCCGTGTTACCCAATTGGCTACTAGCTGACCTTCCCCAGTTTCCACCCTCATGTGTCATTATTATCCCACATAACAAGCATGTACTCTTCACAGAAAGATTCTCCAAGTTCGCTATCACAAAATTGTCATAGAACACTCCTGTGGACAACTCAGGACGGAAAGGGTTGGAAACAGAATTGCTTTGCATTACAAATCATTTTCCCACACTTTATGCAATAAATATTTCAATTACAATAAATCGATTGAAAAACCAATATAAAGAAAAAAATGTAATTGAATAAAAATACATTAGGAAGGAAACAGACATTAAATGAAAAGAAAAAAAGGCTGGCGCAATTACATACCCTGAAATTGCTTTCTATTGCTGTGATAAAATATAAGTAGAACCAGCATGGGGAAGAAATGGTTTACTTCATATAAAAGCTTGTGATTTAGAACCAAAGGAAGCCATTTCAGCAGCTCAATGGAGGAGCCTGAAATAGAAACCAAGGAAGCTCACTGCTCTCTGGCTTCCTCCCTGCCTGAAGCTCAGCTACTTTTTTTTGCACAACAGGGGCCTTCCTGCCTAGGAATAACAGTACCACCCACAGTGGGCAGGCACTCCTACATCAATTGTGAACCAAGAAAATGTCCCACAGACATGCCCACAGGCCAACATGAAAGAAGCAAATTCTTAATTGGGTGTGAAGTTGACAACCAAGATTAGCCTTCCTAGTGACCCATGGAAAAGGAGTTGGAGGATTTCAGGATCCAGGATGTACCATTCCTTTGGAACACCTGTGTTTGCATCTGCTGACTTGGCAGCAGTTAGAGAAGTCAGAAAATAAACACAGATGGGGAACTACAGGTGCTAACCGTTTCTGAGTGTTGTATTTCAGACAGGACACTCTGGTCCTTGATAAAGTTCTGTGCTATAGAAGTACTGAGAGCCTAGGGAAAGAACATCTTAAAGCAGCAGAGGATAATTTAATATTTACAGACTCCTAATGTAAATCCTCTAAGAACAGGGAAGTCAGACATGAGTAGTTAGGAAGAAACAAGATATTGGTGGAGCTGGAGCAAACATTAAGGCCCTGGAGAACAGTAAACTTACACCTGGAATGAATTCGGGTTAATTGTACTTTGTAGTTCCATGGAATTTATCAAAACCTGAAACTAAATGTGAAAATTCTTCAAAATAGAAAAAGTAAAATCCCTAAGTCAATAATGTGGGGGCAACTTCTCACACGTCTATAGACACAGATATATAGAAATATGAAAAGCATTTGTACTATTTTGAACCAGAGCTAATTCAAATAATAGTTTCTGTTTGTTTACTAAAGTAAATGGATGCATTTGCTCATTTAACTGTAATATGTTTGAGGATAATCCACGAAGAGAGGAAAGAAATAGAAACTGACAGAAAGAGAAAAGAATGAAAACCAGACAAGGAAATTCCACCGCTTACACAGCCTGGAAGTCAGAACCTATGGATACCTGCCGTCTGTCCCATCTAAAAGAAAGAAGGCATGTGCTGTGTTTGAGGGTAAAAGCTGATTTGGCAAATTCAGACTGTCAGAATAACCGCAAAGCCTTGGTGTGGGGAGACATGCTCTTGACATGAATGTCCGGCTGGGCCCTAGTGATTCTAAATCTAATTTTAACCAGATGTCGGGAGAGTATTATGGCTATCGCAGGTCTCGATCCACTGCCTCTGAATTGGGAATAAGTGGCAGTTTTTCCTCCTGCTGGATCAGAGAAGGCAGCCGACAGCACACTGAAACACAGTTTTCACGGCCTCAGAGGCTAGAATTCCAACCCTCCCAACTGTCTTTTCCGCAGGTACCCGCCCACACCTAACTAAGCAAGCGCAGAGCTCCTGGCCTCTGCAAAGACTGGATCTCCACCAAGCTGCAGAGGGTGAGAAATCAGCCCTGCCTGGAGGGTGGAGCCCAGGGTGGCAGGGTGAATGTGGTGAGAGTGGAGAGGAGGGTGGTAGTGAGGCCTTTTCATTTGGAGGGACTGACTGAAAGCGAATTGGGTAGAGGCAGAGCCATGGTTGAGGTGGTGCACTATTGTTACTGATTAGTTATCTAATTGAAAGAAGGAACTATTGTACATTCTCTTCTGACCTCCACATACGTGACATGGTGATAACACAAGCATAGACCTAAATACAATAAATAACCAACCGACCTGGCAGATGCTGGTTGTCCATGTTATCCTCGATCCACAACCTGCAGCTCTGCTTGCCAGTACTCTGTACTGAGGCCAGAATTTGGATCAAGTGCAAAGAACAGCCAAGAAGTTCATAATTTGTGCCTTGTATTTTGGCGGGCCCGGATGAAGCTGGGTATTGTCTGTTAAATAGTGCTGTCTTGTAGAATACTCCAAGCCATCCTATGAAGCAAGCACAGGAGAATCACACTCCAAGATCTCAAATGACACAGAATGAAACGTGTCTTGAAAACTCTTCAAATAAGATCAATCCCAGCTTTAAGTTTTCAAATTAGGATTGTACAATTAGCAAACACAAGCCAATGCCCCCCCTCCAGGAAACTTCACAGGATGACACATTTCTGGTTCTAAACCTTTTGAATGAGAAGAGAAATACTCACTATCTGCTGTTCTCATGCTGTTACATACAGCTTGAGCACAGAAGAGCACAGAAATACCTGCCTCTCTCACATACATGTATCTACTGAAAAGATCCAGAAATGGATACAGTAGTGATCTCCTCTAATCCTGTCACGGGGCAGGCTGAGGAACATGTATGCATGTATGTATTCATGGATGTGGTAAGAGAAAACTGTAAATTCTAAAGTGTCAGAAGCTGGAACAGGAATATTACACTTTCGAGCTCAGCCTACTCTACATAGCAAGTTCTGAGCTGTACATGGTTACTTTGTCTTCAGAGGGGAAAACTAATTTGAACAAGCAAGAGTTCTGAGACCAAAGCCAACTAAAGCTACTCTCCTTTTGTACTCATTAAATGAGTTGATAAAAGTACTTAGTAGCTGAAACAGAAGTAAACCCCAGACATCATTACACAACATGACTACTAATACTGCCAATGAATTCTAGGACAGCTAAGGGCCATATGAGGCCCTTATTTTAAAATAAAAATAAATAAATAAATAAAAAATAAATAAATAACAGAGGATTGTGGAGATGCCTTTAATCCCAGCACACAGGAGGCAGAGGCAGGCAGATTCTGAGTTTGAGGGCACCTGCTCTACAGAGCTCCAAGTCAGGCAGGGCTGTTAAACAGTGGAAATCCTGTCTGGAAAAACTTTAAAAACCAAACAACAAATAAATTCAACCCCCTCCAAAGGACTCTGAAACCCTCCCTACAGCCATTCCCTCTGCTATTTCAGCTGCATTTCTGCCTCCATAATCCCCACTCTCCCCAGCATCCTCTTCCTGACAGCTTGCTTCCTATAGTCATTTATCCTGACCAGCAGCCCCACTGTTGCAGCCAGGGGGAGACAACAACTGAAGAGATCACAACAAACAGACCCCACCCACCACTGAAGGGGCCACTTTGCCATGGAGGTAAACCCAAGGCACATGTCTAGCCAGAGGCCGAAGCGGCCCCTATGACATCACGCAAGGCAATAAATCCAGTCTGGTCCAGGTCCATTGATGACCCTGGAGCAAGTGTGTGGGCTGTGCTTACTTTGTTTCTTGGGCACAGAGGATTTTCCAGAGGAAATTTCAACAAGAAAGATCCCTGGTGGCTTAAAGCTGCAGAACACAGCAAAGAAAGGGAAGGAGTGAGTGAGGCTTGAATCAAGTAGACTTCTTGGGATAGCTCGGAAAGCCGGCCGACAATGAAGGGTGAGCTGGAGGACAGACAAGGATTTGAGAAGGGTATGAGTATAGAGGGCCAGGAACTGGAAGCTGAATCAGGATACCTGTCACAACAGAGTCCCAAGACCACTTTCCAGGGAATTGGCTCAGAGTGCATAAAAGCAATCGAGACCCAGAGTGTGAAGCCACCCGACTCAATCTCTAGACTAGAATAGATGTCAGGATGAGTGTGTATTATCCCCAGGGGGAACTAGTGTCGCTCAGGAGAACTAGAAGAGTTGAATGCAAGTCCTTTAGCTTGTGCTGGCCCCTGCCTACCTGAATAAGTGCTGCCAAGGACCCTGCTCCCTTCCACTGCCTGGCTTTTCACCCTTCCTCTCATAAAAACCTCCGTAGGTGCATGCAGTATCACAAACCTAAGTCGTTGGTATGTGAGCAGAAAAGAGAAGCAAGGTGAGCACTGGAGCGGTTTAAGAGAAGACAGAAAACACTTTGAAAATTAAGCCTCTGATCTGGTGATGCACACCCCCTGTGTCATATTATCAGAGATCAAGTGCTTAGGCATGCCTCAAAGTCAATATTATTATGTATATAAAGGAAATACTTGATCTTGTGTCCTATGACTTTGAACCCAGCACCCTATACCACATAAAATAATGAATGAAAAGGTGGTGGGTGTGTTCACAGGGCATTGGTGGGTCTTACCTTTAATCCCAGCACTTGGGAGGCAGCGGCAGGCTAACCTCAGTTCCAGGCCATCCAGGTCTACAGAGTTAGTGCCAGGACAACCATGGCTATGCATTGAAACCCTGTCTTAAAAAACCCTGTGTGTGTGTGTGTGTGTGTGTGTGTGTGTGTGTGTGTGTGTGTGTGTGTGTTGTGCTATGTGTAAGGATATATGGATTTGTGAGCATGGGTGTGGGTGTAAAATAAGTTCTGGATGAATCAAGCTGAGTTCTTTTTGACCCAGTTGATTGATGAATATGTTGGAATCCAAAGTCTAAGGGAGGAATTTTTCACCTGTTAAAATTAGCCTTTAGCATTTCTGTCAGGGGTTGAAGATTTAGCTTAGTGGTGAGAATGGTTGTGTGGCATGCCCAAGGCCCAGGGACTGATCTCTAAAGCTGAAAACAAAATTCTTTAAATGAAAAGAAGTAAGAAGACGAGGGCTGTTGTTCTCTAAGAGCCCTTATGTTGGAACAAAACCATCATTAGACTGGATTGAAAGTTGTGACAACCTCTGCTTCTGACACCTGCAGGACATCGGATGAGTTTTCCAGTTGCTAGCTGATTCTTTTTGATCATTTATACTTTTTTTGTTATTTCATTCCTGCCTATTTGTTTATTTATCTATCTATTTATTTATTATTTGGAGACAGTGTCTCATTTTGTATTCCATGGACTGTCTCAAGCTGGGAGATAATCCTGCCTCTGCCTACTGAGTGCAGGGTTTAAAGGTGTATAGGACCATGGTAAATCATTAATTTATTATTTATTTAGTGTATTTATTTACTTTCATTTCTTGCAACAAGTTTCCCTGTGTAGTCCACTGTGTCCTAGAATCACTCTATAGACCTTGCTGGGCTAAAACTCATAGAGTTTAGACTGCCGGTGAGTGGAATTAAAGTTGTGTAACACTACTGCCTGACTATTTTTTTTTTTATTTATACTTGTTGAATGTTCCCAAAGTTCATGGAGTTCAAGAGGCCTTCGAGCAGGAAATCATGCAGTATAAACTGAAACAGAGTTCTTGGAACAAAGTGAAGACGGCTCATCGGAAGATCTTCCCAACTTACTAGTGAAGATTCATAGAGAAGAAAGCCTGGGATGTGACCATCAGAATCTTCCAGAATATCAATAGGAAGGATCTCAGTGAGAGGGCAGCAGGAGAGATTGCTGGTGAGTAGGGTCAAGCTTCTTTACCGTGACGTTTGTGTCATAGTTTTGATACCTCTTGTTCATTCCCAACTTCCATAGGACAGGCAGGTGTGGGGAATATTATTCTACTTGAGGAAGGAGGCAGACTGGGATAGATATGTTAGCTCTGATCTGTGAAGTCAAATGCATGAAGGTTTCATGCCCTAACCTACCTAGATTGTTAAACTTCTACCTAGGACATCAGTCATTTTACCCTTGTATCAAAAATGAAGACTTAACTCAGAGTGCAGTTGTAACTCTGGATTTGGGCAGGCAGCATCAGAAAACACATGGGGGTGCAGGAAGTTGGCACTGTCTGTGTAAACCTGAAAATCTGACTTCAGAAACCACATAAAATCCAGGCATCAGAGCAAGTTGGCCCTTCAGCATGGCAAGGTGTAAGGTAGCTGAAGAGAAACCTGTCTCAAAAAATGACATGGAGGAGGGGCTGGAGGGATAGATCAATGTTTTTAAAGACACCTGCTACTCAATCAGAAGACCTTTGTCAGTTTCCAGAACCTACTTGGTGGTTCACAAGCAGCACATAACCCAAGTGTCAGGGAATCTAGTGCCCTCTTCTGTCTCCTAAGGGCACTGCACTTATGTGATACACATGGAGACAAAAGCACCCACATACATCTTTCTTTTCTTTCCTTCCTTCCTTCCTTCCTTCCTTCCTTCCTTCCTTCCTTCCTTCCTTCCTTCCTTCCTTCCTTCCTTCCTTCTTTCTTTCTTTCTTTCTTTCTTTCTTTCTTTCTTTCTTATAAGCGCAGGGCACCTAAAAAGACACCTAGCATTGGCCTCTGGTCTCAACATGCATGGGTACTGTGCCCCTTCCCCAACTCCTACACCTACATACCTTTCATGTATGTATTTGAATCAACTGTTTTCTGGTGTGAAACATGATTTCTCCTTTTTTGTCATGGCTGGGTCTGTTTTTTTCTTTAAGAAGCACAAGTGAAAATGGTAAAGCCATCTTTCATTAACAGCATGGTCTTAAGAGTCACATGATTATTTATCCTGGTATAAGATGTCATGGATGCAATTCATGATAATGGTAGGTCTGGTGCTATGAAAGGTTTCTCATGCCTCAGTTTTTTGTTTGTTGTTTTAAAAAAATGTCTCTGTGCTGTTCTTTCTACTCTGACTTTTTCTACAACTACAGATATATATATATATATATATATATATATATATATATATATATCTTTGATTTAAGTTTAAAGTATATGAGAACAAGAACAATTAGATTCTGCCTTAGATGAATATGAGAGTACTTACATGCATTTCTGTGTACTATGTGTGTATATTTCCCTTGGAGCAGGCAGAGGGTGTTTAGATATTCTAGTACTGGACAGTGGTATGGATGATTCCTGAACTGAACCCAGGTCTTCTGGGTGCTTGTAACCACTGAGCCGTATCTTAATCCCCATGTGTTATGACATCATACCGTGTCTCATGTATATCTTTATATCCTTTTTGTTGTTTATGCTTTAGGTTCAATTTTGTTTTCAACTATCCTTATTCCCTGTTCAGCTACTTTTATTTTGTGGTTTTGGATCCTACCTAGACTCTCTTTGTAGACCAGATTAGCATGAAATTCACAGAGATCTATCTGCCTCTGCCTATCTATTTCTGGGACTAAAAGGGCATACCTTCTGGCTTCCGTTCAGATACTTCTAATCAATAACAAATTATTTGTGTGTGTACACACATTTGCATACCATGGTGCACAAATGGAGCTGAGAAGACAACTTTTGATAGTTCTGCTTCTGTCATTTGAGTTTTGGGGACCAAACTCAGGTCATCAGACTCCTTGTCAAATGTATTCACAACCTAAGCCATCTCACCAGCCCCTATCTGTTGGTTCTTAAATGTAGTTAAGACATTTTACATATGCAGTTTGACTTGGTTTTCCTCTGTCTCCAATGATTACCCAACATAACGTTTATTTATATGGGACACCTTTTAAAAATTGTTAAACTTAGCATACAAAATGAGTTTTTGTATAAAATTGTGTGTGTGTGTGTGTGTGTGTGTGTGTGTGTGTGTGTGTGATTTGCTTTTCTACCATATTAACCCACCATGCCTCTCCTGTGTTTCTTTCCATCTAGTTCCCTCTTGTTCCCCTAAATAGACTCCTTTTTCTTTCATGTCATATATGTGGGAAGTTGTATATATAGACCATTTTTACAGTATTTTTAAAAATTACAAATATGTGTGTGTGTGTGTGTGTCTGTATGTGGGATTACATATATGAGTGCATTTCCTGCAGAGGCCAGAGGAAAAAGAACTATTAGAAGCTATGTCCCAATTTGGTTTAACAGATATATATAGGGAGCCTAACTACTAGTATTCCAGAGCCTCTACCTTGAAAAAAGCTTTTGGAGGGCAAGTTCAGTTGTAATGAACATTTGCTTCCTGCAAGATCTATGAGGCTACAGAATCCCTGTCATATTTTGAGAGGTTGAAATTACATAGAAACATACACAGTCTTTCTCAAGGTCATAGTACCACAGACAGTCCCAAATGAGATATTTTGTAGGGATGGTGGAGACCCTTGAGATTCTAGAGTTCTGGAATTCACATGGCCATTCATGTGAACACACAAACAAAAAATGTTGCATACTACACTCCAATTGTGAGTGAAGATGGTGCACTAAGCTCAACAAAGTCCCTGGTACAGTTTTCTCAATGTAGCTGGGGCCACTCACTCTTTCCTGGTTGTTTCTACAGTCCAATAGGGACAGAAAAGCTTACTCATGCATCGACTTTATGTTATGCAGATGTGTAGATTGCTGAGTGCACAGGCCCAAGGTTGGCTAAGACTGACTCAACTCCATATGGAAATGTGTGGATTGCTGAATGCACAGCTAGGAAAGGCTGACTTTCACCTCTGCCTAATTAAGAAGATAATTGCAATTTGGCTTGAGGTTCTCACTCAAGAAGAGATTTTGACTCATGCCAGATAAGGCAAGATCCAACCAATACTTTAGAAACTTGTGAAAATCCAGCCTAGGGTATGCACATTTGGATTTTCAGCATTTCTTTGGTGAGGTGCCAGGATCTCAAGTGAGGCCTATTCAGGCTGTAAAGCCATATGATGATACAAATAAACAATAAAAGTAAATAAACTAATGAGATGACATATATGAGAACTTTTCCACGCAATATTATTGGAGTTCCCTTTTGAAACCCTTCATATATGACCCGTGTGTTTACACATGTCTATGAGCTGTGTGCATTTTTCAGAATGTGCATATTTGTGTGGGCAAAGATGAACAGGTGCTTCAGCACATCTGCAGATGTGAGCAGACTGCCTGGAGTACTGGCCTTCCCTGGCCCTTTTAGTCCAGTAGAATTTCCCTGTGCTCCATGTCTTCTCCTGTCTCCCTGTCCCATGTCACCTGATGAGAACTTTGAATGTAGCCATGGCCAACCATACCCAGGTGTTGGGTGCTTTCTGGAGATCCCGTCCCAGGTTCTGACACTGTCACTGCTAGTACTTCAGTCAGTGTCATTATCTCTGTGATCTACTTGAGAATTTCCTACAAAGGTCTAACTAATGCTGAAAACATAATCTCATACAACCAAATGTCTCTCTCCTTCACATCTCTCTGTTATGTCATTATATTAACTGAGAGTTTGACTTTTAGAAAGTAACACTGCACAGCACATTCCTTACTATGGGATATGATTAATTATTTTCCCAATGTGCTTCCTCTAATCTCTACAGAGCTCTGAAAAGATGAGGATCCATATGTAAAAAGTTTTGAAGAAACTGATGTGGCTTAAACTAAGTTAAAGGCCTCTTTTACAGGAAGTCAAGGTGGCAGGAAAGAAAGAGAACACCAGTCACACAAGGTTCTGTCACTACAGCAAAGTGGATCCAGGCAAGACAAAGAAAGGGGACATGGAAAAGGGGATGAAGCTTTCTCTCTGCTTCTCAGTGCTCCAGACTTCAGATACCTGTTCAACAGACCACCTTACTTGACTTGTGACTTGTACTCACAAATGTGTGTAGCTGACCCAGATGCAATAGGGTCCATTTAAAAATAAGTCTTCAAACCTGTGGTGACTTACCTGGGCTTTCTACCGTCTTAACCTTTCCATCATGTTTGTCTGATGATGTGTTCGTTTTGAATTCTTTGAAGGCTTCTTGTGGACCACACACCACTGCTGTTTTAATAACAAAGCTTTCTTCTGAAGATACTTCAGCACTTTTAAATGCCAATTAGAGATTGGGGACCACCTCCCCACTTGTGTCTTCATCAACTCCATCCACCGTCCTATCCAGAAGAGCACTCCATTTGACAAAGTCTGAGGAGTTTTGATGGTATTCCTTACATCTTCATAGAAGGCCTTGTTTTCTGCCTCTTCTTCCTCTCTCTCTCTCTCTCTCTCTCTCTCTTCCTATAGAAAGAGAAATGGGATGAGTGTAATACTTCAAAACTGAGAAGAATAGACTTGCCAGCAAAGAGGTGAACAACCTGCAGTTGTGTCCAAGTCTGACATCTCATCATGGAGTCTATTCCCCTTCATAAACCTGGTACTATGAAAAACAACCATGACTCCCTTACTCAGTTACTGCATAGCTGTTTTAAGTGACAATTCTGTCTCAATGTTCTGAGTACCCTAATGCACCTTGGGTGTTTGTATGATTGTGCACATCCATGTGCTTGTGTGTGTGTGTGTGTGTGTGTGTGTATGTTGACTTGTGTAGGTACAAGCCCATGTTTTTGCAAGTATGTGTAGAGCTAGAGTGTATCTCTTCAATCAAAACCTCCACTGGAACAGGAAAACACAGTCCCAGGTCACAGGTTGACTAAGTGATACAAAAACATTCTGTCTTCATGCTCACTTGTTGATGACCTTATCTGGCAGGTATTTTGCATAATCCTTGCTATACTGTTTCAGCAGTTTGCTATATTTATTGTCTATTTATTGTCTGCAACACAAAAACAAAATGGAGAATTAGAATAGTCCTAATGTCAGCAAAGGGGGAAAGAAAACAAGTTGGGAGAGACATTAGAATCTTTTTTTAATTTAATATATTTTTTCTTCTTTTACATATCAGTCCTATTTCCCTTTCTCTCTGATCCTCCATTCCTCCCAGAGACTCCCTCATTTCAACCATTTCAATCCCCAGACAGGGTGAGGCCTTCCATGAGGGTTCATCAAGTTCTGTCAAGTCATTTGAGTGAGGTAGGGCCTAGGCCCTCCCCCATGGATCTGTGCTAAAGGATTATCCCCACCATGGGGAATGTGCTCTCAAAGTACTTTCCTGCAGCAGGGATACATCCTGGTTCTGTGAGATGTCAGTTTCTTATGTATGACTTGAGCTCTGTTCACTGCCAATCCTTTCTTCTGTACTGTGATGCTAAGCTTGCATCACCTCCCCTCCCAACAAGGTTCAAGTTCTGTGACATTTCTTTGTGTAGCTCCCTCTGACTCTGGAGATTTAGGTCTATCACAAAGACAAAGAATTTCTACCTTGTTGATTTTGGATCCAGTTCCCTTAGAAAGCTTGTTGCAGTATTCTGGGCCTTTTCTGAGTTTCTCCACGAAGTGTCTAAATGAATAAAGCAGAGTGACTAAGGTATGCATAAAAGTTCTAAATGTCTAAATATGACATTTCTATAAAATTTCCATAATTATTTCTATAAAAATTCTAGGCATGGATTCAGAAGTTCTTAGAATGAGGAGAATTCCACCCTGCGATCCCACAACCCTTTCCTTCCCAGTGCCTGAAGAAAGGTCCTCATTCATTTATCAGCTTGTGTGTGTGTGTGAGCTGCCAGAAATCTGATTGAAAGTTGTCTTTGTCAAGTTTCATAAGCTCAGCAGAGGTGAGAAGCATGAAGAGGAAGACAGGATTAGTGAAGGAACAGTCACAGGAAAGGAGATGGAAAGTGCAGATTCTCATGTTAAAAATTTTTGGTACACCACAAATGCTTCCTCTTTAAGTCCTTTCTTTTGGATGTCTGCCACCATTTTTAAGCCATGCCTCATTTTTATGTATGTTTCCAAGGGTATGTTGTTGCTTACTTCAACATTCAGCCTGAAAGAAATTAAAAATTGGAACTGCTCTTATGGTGGAAGAGTTACGTCTTTATATTTTTGCATGGTTCTCTTGTTATGAGACAGAAAACAGAAGATGGGGAACTTCAGCAGCCACCTCCTAATTTCCTGCCCTATTGTAATTACACTGTCTACAACACACACCTATACAATGTGTGAGTGTGTGTGTATGTGTGTGTGACAAATCTCTTACTAAGTCGTTAGAGTAAATAAAATACCACATGTGTTAATACAGCTCAATAAATTTAATTTAGTGCACAAAACCAGTCTAGAATCTCCTTACTATGGTACTAATGTGGTTGAGGAGGGGGGATGGGAGGAAGGGAGGGAGAAGGAACTGGGATTAGTATGTAAAATAAGATAGGTTTTCAGTTAAATAAGAACTAATTTAAAAAATGGTACCATTTCTTAAAATTTGCCATATATGATTATATGCCGAAGAACTTTGTTTTCAGCAACAATGAGACCTACCTCACTTGGGGCCTACCACTGAAAAGTCCTGAAGAGCTCTTTTGGTCTCTGAGCCAGAATTTAAAAAAATATGCCTGTCAGCAGGAATTAGAGAAGTTAAGTAAACAAATTCTTTGCTTCTCCAAAAATTAATGATAAATTTTGTTAATTTATGCATTGCTATGTTAATGATCACTAAGTCCTTGCAGGATGTAATATTAATATTCAGTTGATGAGGTAGTAGATATAACCTAACTATAATTATTTTTCATGGTGTTTAATACTGCGCCAAATATTTGAACAGACATTTCTCCCATTGTATACTTTTACCTGTTTTGTTAAAAATCAAGTGCTTATATGTGTGTGGGTCAAGATCAGGATTTTTGATTTGATTCTATTCGTCTACTTATGTATTTTTGTGCCAATACCAGGCAGTTTTCAGGACTGTAGCTCTGTAGTCTGTAGTATAGCTTAAAGCTTTTGATAGTGATGGCTCCTGAAGTTCCTGTATTGTACAGGTATTGTTTTGTCTCTCCTGGGTCTTTTGTTTTTCCATATAAAGTTGAGTATTATACTTTCAAGGTCAGTGAAGAATTTTGTTGAGATATTTGATGGGGATTGCATTGAATCTGTAGATTGCTTTTGGCAAGATTGCCATTTTTAATATGTTAATCCTACCTGTCCAAGAACATGGGAAAGCTTTCCACTTTCTGTTATCTTCTTTAATTTTTTCTTTAAAGACACAATGTTCTTGCTATATGTCTTTCACTTGTTTGGTAAGCATTACCTCAAGATAATGCATGTTGTTTGTGGCCATTATAAAGGGTAATGATTCTCTTATTTCTTTCCCAGCCCATTTGTTGTCTGCATATCGTAGGTCTACTGATTTTTTTTTTTAATTTAACTTATATCCTGCTTGTTTGTCGAAAGTGTTTATCAGTTCTCGTACTTCCTTGGAGGTGATTTTTGGGTTGCTTATATAAACTATCATATCATTTTATTAATTTATTTTTTACCTTACCATACTGTTCACTCTCATTCCTTCCCCCTCCTATCTACTCTGCAAAGAAGATAAGGCCTCCCCTAATACATCTCTAAGTCAGCTCACAGAAGCAGAACAAAGCTACCACCCTTCCACCCACGTACCTGTGTCTAGGATGAGCAACTGATCTCTCCATATAGAAATGGCTCCTCTAAGTCAGTTTGTGCACTATAGTTAAGTCGTGGAGCCCTTGCTAGTGACCTCATTTATGGACATATATGGACACACCATTGTCATCCTTTTTAAGGGAGTCTTAAGCAGGTTCTCCACATATCACAGGAGAGGGTGTGATTTCTCACTAGCTTGTGTCAGCTCCTTATATGAGTTTCTTCTTATGGTTTTGATTACTTTGTTCATGTTTTCACTCCACCCTGACTTCAATTGCACTCCAGGAGCTTGGCCCAATGATTGGTGAAGTGACCAGACCCTCACCTAGCCATGAGAGGTTGCAGAAACGACCCAGCAAGATGTACACTTCTGACTCAGTAACATGTGCTGAGATCCTGACCAGCTTCTGACCTTACTTTTGTAAGACCCTTAGAAAAAGGAGTCTCCCATTTTCGGTCAGTACCGCCAAGAACTCAATGTCCAGTATAGTAGCTGCAACATGCAAGAGACTTTAATGAACAGGAAAAGTTTGCACAAAAGTGCTCCCTCAGCATGCAGGCTAGAAAGAAGACCCATTCCCCAGGCACAGGTGTTTTTAAAGGCAAAACCCACAAGCTTAGGGTGGGAGTATGACCCTCTGTCCATTGAGTTGGTGACCCTTTTAGGCCGCATGCTCTTGGTGTTAGGGTCAACAGATCTTAGGGCCTCAGGGTGTGCTAATTAATCTTTTTTTTCAGAATTTATATTTATTTTTCAGAATTTATTTTCAGAATTTATATTTTTTTGGAAAGGCTAACACTTTCCAAATGTCATTATTACTGCTATTTTTTCTTGATATTCAGTGTTTTTTTTATATTTTTTTATAACCAAGTCCATTTAAATGAAAAAAAAACATTTATAGACAATATGTGGGAATTTGGGCATCATTCTTTCCAAACTACTTCCCGCTGGTAAGGGGCACTGTCATTGGGGATTCTAAGAAGAAGAAGAAGAAATCCTGGCTGTAGTGTATAAGGCTTCCTTGACCAGCTGTTTTGAATGTAGGATCAACTGGTACTCTGTTTCAGGCAGTCTGGCTTGATCAAACCACATTAGTTAGTAAGGAATCCACAGCTTTTCATTTTCTGTGGAAACAAAAATAGAAATCCTTTTGCCCAGTAACTTGTCCTTGAACTTAAATTTTGGAGTCAAAGCATTTTTTATATTTAATTTATTATTTTACATGTCAATCGCAGTTCCCTCTCTGTCCCTCCCTCCCAACATTCCTCCTTTTTACCCTCTCTGTCGCTCACATGCATCCTAAACACCCTCCCCTCCCATCCCCCCACTCCAATTCCATATGTAGGGGAATGCCATCCAGTTGGGGTCATGTAGATCTGACAGGTCATGTGAAGTAGGGACTAGGGCTTCTCTCCTATCTCTATGTTAAGGCAGTTATCCCTCCATGGGGGATGTGTTTGCAAGTTCCTTTTGTGTACCAGGAATACATCCTGGCTCTACCGTGTGAGGTTCCTTAGAATGCTCAGTCCTTCTGGCTGAGACCCATATTCAGGGGGCCTTGAGTCAGTCCCATGCTGGCTTCCCAGCTATCAGCCTGGTGGCCCCTTAGCTCCTCCTTGTTCATGTAATCTGTCTCTATTTGTTTCTGCAGCCTGGTTTTGTCCTCTCCATCTGCATCTGGGTTCTAGTTTGACTCACTGTTTATTGTTGTTTGCTCCTGTTTCCAACAGGTATTAGATAATGGGCTCCATGGATAAATTAGTTGTTGATCTCACTATCCAGGAAGGTCATTTATGGGAGCCTTTCCACAGATGTTCAAATTGTTAGGTGACAGCAGTCTTGTAGTTCTCTAGACCTTTATTTAGGTTCAGTTTTCTCTTCAAACCAATAATGAATCCCTCTTTTATGTTCTCTCTCTCTCTCTCTCTCTCTTTCTCTCTCCTGTCTTCTATTCCTAACCAGGCTCAATCTTCCTAGTTGTACATGTGTTCATTTCTTCACCCTCGTTTTCTCCTAGTACTCTCTCCTTTCGCGGCCCCCCCATTTCCCCTGCCCTCTGGGGGACTCATCACTTCCCTGTTCTGTGAGGGATTTATATGAATCTCTTAGAATACACCTTGTATCCTAGTTCCTCTGGTGGTGTGAATTATAGGCTGGTGATCTTTGATCTAAGTTTAAAATACATATATGAGTGAGTACATACTATGTTCCTCTTTTTGTGACTGGGTTACCTCATTCAGGATGGTTACTTCAAGTGCCATCCACTTACCTGCAAATTTCAAGATAATTATTTTTTTTTCTGCAGAGTAGTATTCTATTGTGTAGATGTGCCACATCTTCATTATCCATTCTTCAGTTGAGGGGAATCTAGGTTTATTCCAGGTTCTTGCTATTAGAAATAGTGCTGCTATGAACATAGTTGAACAGATGTCTTTGATGAATGGATTGGATCATTTGGGGATTGCTGGGTCCTGTGTTAAAAAAAATTCCCATTTTCCTGAGGAACTGCCATACTGTTCTCCAAAATGGCTGTCTGAGTTTGCACTCCCACCAGCAGTGGAGGAGTGTTCCCCTTTCTCCACATCCTCTTCAGCATGAGTTGTCATTGGTGTTTCTAATTTTAGCCATTCTGGCAGGAGTAAGATGTTATCTCAAAGTTGTTTTGATTTGCATTTCCCTGATAGCTAAGGATGTGGACCACTTAAGTGTCTTTCAGCCTTTTTGATTTCCTCTATTGAGAATTCTTTGTTCAGTTCTGTTCCCTATTTTTTAATAGGGTTATTGGGTGTTTTGTTGGCTAGTTTCTTGAGTTCTTTGTACATTTTGAGAACAGCCCTTTGTCGGATATAGGATTGGTGAAAATATTTTCTCAGTCTGTGGGCTGCCATTTGGTCTACTCCACTGTGTCCTTTGCCTTACAGAAGCCTCTAAGTTTGAAGAGGTCCCATTTATTAATTGTTGCTCTCAGTGTCTGTGCCCCTGGAGTTATGTTCAGGAAGCGGTCCCCTATACCAATTTATTCAAGGGTACCTCCTACTTTCTCTTCTAAGAAGATCAATGTGGCTGGATTGATGTTGAGGTCTTTGATGCATTTGGACTTGAGTTTTGTGCATGGCGACTTACATGGATCTCTCTGCAGTCTTCTTCACACCCTCATCAGGAATGGTGATGTCCCCTGAAGTTCTTTTATTTTATAGGGTTGTTTTGTCTACACTGGGTCTTTTGTTTTTCCATATAAAGTTGATTATTATCCTTTCAAGGTCAGTGAAGAATTGTGGTGGGATTTTAATGGGCATTTCATTGAATCTGTAGATTGATTTTGGCAAGATTGCCATTTTTCCCATGTTTATCCTACCTATCCAAGAGCATGGGATATCTTTCCATTTTCTGGTATCTTCTTTAATTTCATTCTTTAGAGCCACATAGTTCTTATTATATAGGTCTTTTACTTGTTTGGTAAGTGATACAACGAGATACTTTATGTTGCTTGTGGTTATTGTAAAGGGTGATGTTTGTCTGATTTTTTTTTTTTTTTTTGTTTCTTTGTCGTCTGAAAAAAGTAGGGCTATTGATTTTTTTGAGTTTATCTTGTATCTTGCTAGTTTGCTAAAGGTGTTTATCAGCAGTAGGAGTTCCATGATAGAATTTATAGTTGTTGCTCTTGTAACCTATCATATCATCTTCAAATAGAGACAGTTTGACTTCTTCCTTTCCACTTTGGTCCCCCTGATCTCCTTTTGTTGTCTTATAGCTTTAGCTAGAACTTCCAGAACAATATTGAAGAGATATGGAGAGAGAGGACAGCCTTATATTGGTCCTGATTTTAGAGGAATTGGCTTAAGTTTCTCTCCATTCAGTTTGATGTTGGCAGTTGGTTTGCTGTATATTACTCTTATTATGTTTAGGTATGCTCCTCTTATCCCTGATCTCTCCAAGACCTTTATCATGAAGGGGTGTTGAATTTTATCGAAACCTTTTTCAGCATCTAGGGAGATAATCATATGGTTTTTCTTTTTCAATTTGTTTATATTGTGGATCATGTTAATAGATTTTCATAGGTTAAACCATCCCTGCAATCCAGGGATGAAGACTACTTGGTAATGGTGGGTCATTTCTTTGGTGTATTCTTGAATTCGGTTTGCCAGTATTTTATTGAATATTTTTGCATCAATGTTTATCGGGAATATTGGTCTGTAGTTTTCTTTCTTAGTTGGGTCTTTGTGAGGCTTGGGTACCAAAGTTATTGTGGCCTCATAAAAAGCATTTGGCAATGAACCTTCTGCTTCTATTTTGTGGAACTGTTTGGGGAGTAGTGGTTAGTATGTCTTCCTTGAATGCCTGGTAGAATTCTGCACTGAATCCATCTGGCCCTGGACTTTTTTTGGTTGGAAGGGTTTCATTGAGGGATATAGGTCTATTTAAGTTGTCTGTTATTTATTTAATTTTGATAAGTAATAGTTATCCAGAAATTTGGTCGATTTTAGAGAATGTTCCATGTTGAGCAGACAAGAAGGTATATTCTTTTGTGTTTGGATGGAATGTTCTATAGATGTCTGTTTACCCCAGTTGAGACATAACTTCTGTTAGTTCTTTTGTTTTTTTTGTTGAGTTTCTGATTTGTGGTCCTGCCTAGTTTTGACAGTGGTGTATTGAAGTCTCCCACTATAAGTGTGTGAGGTTTTATATGAGCTTTGAGTTTTAGAAGCATTTCTTTTATGAATGTGGGTGCCTTTGTAATAGGGGCATAGATGTTCAGAACTGAGACTTTTTGTTGATGGCTTTCACCTGTGATGAATATGAAATGACCGTCTTGATCTCTTTTGATTAATTTTTGTTTGAAGTCTAACTTGTTAGGTATTAGGACAGCCATGCCTGCTTGCTTCTTGGTTCCATTTGATTTGAAAATCTTTTCCCAACACTTTACCCTGAGGTAATGTCTATCTTTGAAGTTAAATGTGTTTCTTGTATGCCACGGAAGGATGGATTCTGTCTTCGTATCCATTCTGTTAGCCTGTATCTTTTTATATGTGAGTTAAGACCATTAATTTTGAGGGTGAGTAAGAACCATTGATTGTTGATGTTAGTTTGTTTTAGGTTTGTTGTTAGCAGTGGTATTGTGAGTATATTTTTCCTGCTTTACCCCTGGTTTCTGGTGTAGTTAGATTACGTGTTGCCTACATTTTTGTGGGCTTAGTTAACTTCCTTGGGTTGGAGTTTTCCTTCCAATACTTTCTGTAGGGCTGGATTTGTAGATACGTATTGGGAAAATCTGCTTGTTTCACTAAATATCTTGTTTTCTCCATCTATAGTGATTGAGAGTTTGCTGGATATAGTATCCTAGGCTGGCATCCATGTTCTCTTAATACTTGTAGAACATCTATCCAGGACCTTCTGGCCTTGAGGGTTTCCATGGAGAAGTCAGGTGTAATTTTGATAGGTCTGCCTTTATATGTTACCTGTCCTTTTTCCTTCACTGCTCTTAATATTCTTTCTTTATTCTGTATGCTAGGTGTTTTGATTATTATATGATGAGGGGTCTTTTTTCTTTGGTCCAAACTATTTGGGGTTTGGTATGCTTCTTGTACTTTCATGGGCATGTCCTTCTTCTGATTGGGAAGGTTTTCCTCGATGATTTTGTTGAATATGTTTTTGGCACCTTTGCGCTGCTCTTCTTCACCTTCCTCTATGCCTATTATTCTTATGTTTGGCCATTTCATGGTGTCCCACATTTCCTGGATGTTTTGTGTTAAGGATTTGTTGGATATATGATTTTTTTTGGTCGATGAATCTATTTCTTCTAGTTTATCTTCTGTGCCTGAGATTCTCTCTTTCATCTCTTGAATTCTGTTGGTTATGCTTGCGTCTGTAGTTCCCGATTTTTTGCCCAGTTTTTCTATTTCCAGCAGTCCTTGGGTTTGTGTTGCCTTTATTTTCTCTATTTCAGTTTTCAAGTCTTGAACCGTTTCCTTCACCTGCATAATTTTTTTTTTATTTTGTTTTTTGTTTTTTCTCTTGGCTTTCTGTACATTCTTTACTTTCCTTAAGGAATTTGTTCATTTCTTCCACTTTTTTGTTTGTTTTTCCTCCATTTCTTTAAGGGATTTTCTCATATCTACTTTGAGGGCCTCTATCATTTTTATGGCAGTAATTTTTAAGTCGCTCCCTTCTGCTTCCTCTGCTTTGTTGTTGTGTTCCTTTCTAGTTGGTGTAGTTTCCCTAGATTCTTTTGGTGTCATGCTTGTCTTTCTGTTGTTAGGTGTTTTCTTGTATTGCTATCTTCCCAAAGCTTCTTCCAGTAGGTGTTGGTGGGGTCTCCCCCTCTCTCTATGGTACTTCCCCGGTGGGCTTATGTGGGTCAGAGGTTCAATATCTGTAGCTCTGGGTGGTCCAAGCTTTATAGGAGGTCTCTCCGCAGACAGGGACCCAGGGATGGGGTCAGGGATGAGGATCCAGTAGAAGATGCCTGTAGAAACTCAGAGTGGTCCCACAGAGATAGGCTGGCAGAAGAGGACAATGGCTGGGCTGATACTTGGGAAGTTTCTGCATGATCGTCGGATCTCAGTGAAACTGGCACTCTCTAGCTGAGGCCTCTTTCTTTAGTATGTTTTGGGGGTCAAGTACCTTGCTGGCAGGAACTCAGATTGGACCTGCAGAGATAGGCGGATCTCTGGGAGGTGCCCAGGACTCCAGCAGAAGACTGGAGTTGGGGTCAGAGACCAAGCAGGTGGAAATTACTGGTGGTCCCGCGTGGATAGGCAGGCCTCCTTTGTTCAGAGTTTCTCCGAGAAGTCCCCAAAGTAGGGAGGACTGTTGGCTTCAACCTCTGCCCCAGGGCTCAACCAGAGTGGCGAGACAGTGGGCAGTGTAGGCCCAGGGTAGGGGGGGGCAGGCTCGCGATAGGGATGGGTGGGGGTGTATCAGAGTCCAAAGGTGCTCTCGATGGGGTCAGGACACTGTGCTAATTAATCTTGCATGTGCAAGTTTTCTCTTTGTTTCCTAAGGACCCTATTTACCACCTGTTGACTCATGGAATGGAGGGGCAGTATGAATTCTTGGCATCCTGCCATCTCAGGACCTTTTGAGGGGAAGTTAGCAAATTCCAGATCAGACTGTCCTTTATTTCAAATGGGGGGGTTTACTTTTTTGTATTTCATTCACCCTTTTTCTTTTGTCAATAGTTCTAATCTTAGAATGATAGAAATTAAAAGGAAGTCTCCTCTTGGCTCCAGAGGCTCCTGTACTGCTATATAAGTACCATAATCTGGACAGCACTCATTTATTTTTTAAGAAAAGTAACATTTTTTGCAACAGTAAGCAACAAGAGAGAAATAAAAATGAGCAGTTGTAAGAGGCTATCCCTGGGTCCTATGACCTTGAGTGACATGGAGGTGGGTCTAAAGGAGGAGGAATATTCTGGACCGGTCGCAAATTGGGCCTTTTCACCAAGTTTCACCAGGAGTCTCAAGGTTTCCTGTGTGGTGACATCTCAGGTAATCTGTATCTCCAACTTGGAAGTGATATGGAACTTCCAATTCTCCCGCTGAGTAGGCCTCCTGGAGGTGCTTCCATGTTCTCTATCTCACTCATTTGAGCAGCTTAAGCCAATCAATCAGAGGCTGGGAGAACAGCACATCAGCACTATGTACAGAGGCAATTTCCACTAGTGGAGCTCCCCCATAGAGCCATTTACAGGGGTTCAGCCCAAACAGTCCAGGGGTGTTTTTAACGCTGAAAATCACAAAGGGTAGGAGAGCTATCCAATCATCAATGCCAGTCTCTGCGGTCAATTTAGTGATGATCTCCTTAATGGTTTAATTTATTCTTTCTACCTGAGCATTGGGATCTGCATGTACAATTTAATTTTAATCAATCCCCAATATCTTGGCCAGTGATTGACTTACCTGGTCAACAAAAACTGGACCATTGTCTGATTTTACTACCTTAGGTATTTTAAATCTTTGGAAAATTTTCTTCAGTAATTTTTTTAACCACCATAGTTGAGACAGCCCCATACACATGAACAGCTGAAAAAGCATACATACTGCCTGTTAATGTTTATGGACTTCTCTTTAGCAAGGCTAGAAGTACTGCTGCCCCAGCCCTTTCTTTACCTTTCTTTCTTTACCTTAACTGCCCCCATCAGTGAACAGGTCAACATCTCCCCAGCCAGTGGGATGTCATTAAGATCTTTGCAAACCCCAGTCTCTTAAACCAACAGTTTATGGCAGTCATGAGTCACTGGTTCATCAGTCTCCTCAGGCAGAAGAGTGGTGGGATGAGGTTGGCTGGTGGAGCCAACACAATCCTCTCAGTCTCTCAGTGAGAAGCAGGCTTTGGTGGTGAGTCATGCAGGTGTTGGTCATCATCAGTTGGGGGCTGCCAGACAATGCTCTCCAATGCATGGTGGGCCATTATAGTTGCTTTATGCCCCAAAGTCAACTTGGCAGCTCAATAGCTTTTAGACATCAAGGCCATCCCCTGGCTACAGGATCAGGCTTCTTTGACAGATAAGCAACTGGTCAGTTCCATGGCTCTAGGGATTTGAACAAAACTCCGCAGGCTCCCTTATGCTCGTCCACATAAAGGGTAAAAGGTTGTTTACATCAGGGAGGTTTAGAGCAGGTGTTCTCAGATCGACCTTTTTAATGGCATCAAATGCCTCCTGATGCTCTGGGGTTCAGAAGAATTTTTTTCTTAGTCAGCAGGGAGCTGCTAAGGTCTTGAAACCTGGGATCCATAGCCTGCAAAACCCAGATGTCCCCAGAAATTCTCTTACTTGACTGGCCATCATTGGGGAATTTTAAACCCTTGGGGCAGTCAGGTTCAGGTGAGCAGACCAGTTCTGCATGTGTCAGGGTCCTTCCATTCAAAGGCAAAAAGCAGTTGACTGGTGGGATGTAACCTAGAACTAGTGGATACCCGGCCCATGACAAGGTCCACTGTTCTTTGGATAGTCCATGAATCACCTTGGGCTTGGGACAAGGGTCCAAACTCCTGTCTCCCTTTAATTTTATCTTTTCTTAGGGCTAGGACTTTTGACACCTTGTTTGTCTTCTTGGGACAGTCCTTTGACAATTGTCCTTTTTCTTTACAATATGCACACTGGTCCTTGTTGAGTGGGGTCCTGTTGCCCAGGCTCCCTAGCTGTCAAGGGCTTATTCTAAATTTTTTAACTTCTTTTTCTCTTTCTCTCTCTATTTTTTCCTTTAACCACTGTGGCCAAGATATTTTAGTCAAATTGTTTTCCTGTCTTCTCTTATGCTTTTTCTCGTTTTCTTTCTCTTTACTCTGCTCTCTGTCTCTCTATTGTCTTTTCTCTGTCTTTTCTCTCCTTCTCCTCTATGTCCCTTCAATATACTTTCTCTGCCTCTTAACCCTCCCAGTCTCTGGAGTTTCTTCCTAATATCTGGGGCCCAATTTCCCCATGAAGACCAAAGCCACCTCAGCTCTCTGGGCTTCTGAGGTAGGGTCAAAAGGTGTGCTCTCTTTACCTTAGCCAAATTGGTGGGTCATCTCTTGGCACTCAGAGACTTGCCTCTAGAGCCTGGACATGATTTTTAAGCTCTCTTCAGCAGTGTTGAAGTCCCAACTGGGGCAAATCAAAAGGAATCCCAAGTCAATCTCATTTTTCAGCTGCATAGGATGCCCATCGGCCCCAGGGAAATTTTTCTAAACTCAAGCAGAAAATGTTAATAATCATCTCAATTAGCCTGGTGAGAGAACATAAGGAACTCCACCTACGTCTGAGAAAAATGGGTGGTTAGTTTTCTAATTACAAAGATCTGAGGAGAAGGTCCAGCCCTGGAGGCTGGCATTGGAGAGCCAAACATGTGCGGTGGCAGAGTCATAACCCATAACCCTGTCCTTCCATTCCTGCATGGCTCCGCCCAGGCTGCCCCAGCCCAAGGCTGTTCAGACTGTCTGGTGCAGTTCAGCCCCAGTGGCTCTGGCTGCCTGCCACATTCTGGGGGACCAGCTCGCTCATTGTCTCCCTGGGTCTACCTGCCCTGCTCTCCAATGGATCTAAAGTCAAACTTAGGTGGGGTAGTTAGTTGTTGACCCATGGGCAGAGTAGAAATGGACACAAACAGTAGGAACAGAAGAATGTGACAAACAGAACAATCCTACAAACAGGACAAATCAGCACAGAATACAAATATCACCCAAACCAAAGTTACAAAGCAGGAGGGAAGCAGAGTCTGAGAGCTGTCGGTTCCCAGGAGAAGCAAGACTTCGTCTCCTCCACTCCTCCAAAAAACCCTGGACTTTTGTTCAGGGCAGGGACTAGGGTCTCAGGACTCCTCCCTGTGGTCCTCTACACAATACAAGTCCTGTGCAGGCCAGGCACAGATTCAAATACTCGAGCCAAAAACACATAACATCTGACGCATCAGACATACATCAAACATATAGGTTGCAAGCTCTATCTTACCTCCAATTGGCATTGGAATTGAGTCTGGGGGTCGACCAGATCTTGGTGGAACCTCTAAAATGCAAGACCCTCAGAATGAAGAGTCTCCCAGTTTTGTTTGGTACCCCCAAGAACTCAATGTCCAATCCAGTTGCTGCAACACGCAGGAGACTTTAATGAACAGGAAATGTTTGCTCAAACAGGCTCCCTCAGCAGGAAGGCTACAGAGAAGCCCCATCCCCTGGGCACAGGTGTTTTTAAAGGCAAAACCCACAAGCTTAGGGAGGGGGTGTGACCCTCTGTCCATTGAGTACTTGGCCCTTTGAAGCCAGATGGTCTTGCTGTTAAGGTCAGTAGACCATAGGGCCTCAGGATGTGCTAATGAATCTTGTCTGGGCAAGCTATCTCTTTGTTTCCTAAGGACCCTATTTACCACCTGTTGACTCACAGAAAGGAGGGGCAGTGTAAATTCTTGGTATCCTGCTGTAGGTATTAAGACCTTGGCAAAGAACTAATTCCCCCTCCTGCTGCCCTCAGGGTGAGCAACTGTAACCCTGGATAAAAGAAGAGATGATTTCAAATGCAAAATTCTAATGCTCTTTTGGCTCCCACAGTCCTGAAAGTGCCCTAACCAGTCCTTGGAACCTGAGATGACTAACTGCCTGCCCCCTTTGGCTTCCCCCCTCCTCTATCTGGTGCTGGCATGTGTAATCTAGCCCCCAGGAGTAAAGTGGGGATATAATAAAAAGCCTTCTTAATATTCAAGAGAGTCCAGTGTTATTAACCTTGACACCCTCCACAGTTTCAAAGGCTTCTACAGCAGCTCAGGGGCTGCAAGTGGAGGTCCTCACCAAGATTCTGAAAGCGAAGTAAGAGGACAGGGTCGTCCCTTGTGCAAGCAGGGACATATTGGGGTAAATAAGTAAATAAATAGAAAAAAGAGAGCTGGGGAATTCACCCAGAAAGGTTGAATTAGAATTTCAATTAAAGGAACTTTTAGAGAAAGAGGAAACTGCACTAAAGACAGAAACTTTCTAAGGCTTTTTAAAATCCATTCAACAAGCTAGTAAAAGTGAGGAAGATGAGCATAAGAGGCTATCCAAGAATCCTCTGGGTGCCCGTGTAGATCAGAAAAATACCTTATCTTCAGGGAAAGGCAGGACTTTTCCTAAGGACCCTGGAGCACATTCCTAGGAGAGGCGCCCTCCCCAAAACTGGCACCATAGCTGTCTCAGAGCTGCACCAGGGCTTGGAGAAGCAAAGGTGAGGCCCAGCTTACAAACTAGGTCAGCAAGAATCAGAATTCCTACAATGGTGATTGCTTGCTTTTCAAACAGCTGCAGTCACAGATGAGCTGCAGCTGGCCAGCACAGGCCTAGAGAGCAAAGGCAGGATGAGACCTAGATGCCTGCTGCTTTAGGAGCTGCTGATGTGGCTAACACCCAGTCAAGAGTATGGAATAACTAAAAGAGAAAGTGTTTTAAGAACTCATAAAAAAATGAAAAATAAAAACAAGAGAAAAAGAAGAAAAAAGTGGAAAAAAGTGACATATATTGGGATTTGTTCAGATTTTGCATGTTCTTAATTCAAGATTTAGTTACAACACCTGCATTACAAGAGATTTCATTTAAAGATGTTCTATTTCAACAAACTAATCTTGGTCTAAAGGAGAGCTTAAAAAATGTATGTATGTTCTGTATGTATGGTGTGGCCTCACATGTGAGTGCCTGAGAGTCTGAAGTGTGATTGTGAATATGTGAATGTGTGAATTCCAACAATAGGTACTACTTAAATTGCTTGAGAGAGAGAGAAAGAGAGAGAGAGAGAGAGAGAGAGAGAGAGAGAGAGATCAGGGTTTGAGATCTGCATCTCCCATGACTGTCTTGCAGAGTGAAACCGTAGGAAATGGTCAAAGCCAGAATGGCCTGAGAGCCAGAGAAATCTGTATGGATGGTTCCAAAGAGTTTAGCAGAGGAGAGAATACAAAATTCTTCCTAAATTTTGGTGGTTAAAAAAGAAATTGAAAGAATGGGGGTTAATATAAGATTTGAGAAAAACTACTGTAAGGAATCCTCAGGGAACTGCAGCCCTGTTTGGCCCTCCACCTAGAAAGGTGTCAGTGAAAATGCAAATGAGACCATGTCAGCTAATGAAAGCTTTCCAGGTCATAGTAGAAAGTTTTCAAAAGTATTTGGGACTTATGTTATATCCTAAAGAAATTAGGCCTCAAAAAATTAAAAATTAGAAAAGATAGCTTATGATCATTGAATGATTTTCAGAAGTTATTAGGAAATATTTCAATGGTTACGTCATTTTTTAAAGCATCTACTGGTGATTTGAAACCTTTAAGCAATATCCTAAAAGGAGATAGTGATCCCAATTCACCTAGACAGCTAAATGAAGAGAGTAGACAAGTTGTCTTACAATTGGAGAAGGCAATCCAACATCAGCAGATATGGTATATTGACTATGCAAAATCATGCTTCTCATACAGCATAGTCAGACTTCTGTCTTATGGAAAGGGGGATCATTGTTATGGGTGCATTTACCTGTTTCCCCAGCCAAAGTGATAAATCCTTATTTTGAAGCAGTAGCTTATGTGGTACAAAAATGCCATATGGACTCTGGGAGATATTTTGTCAAGGAACCAAATGTAATACATGTTCTCTATACCAAACAGTAAGTTGATTGATTATTTCAAAACAGTGATTCATGAACAATTGCTTTTACTCAGTTTTTGGGAAAAATTGATAACCAGTTTGCAGCTCATATTCTGTTGCAATTTGCATTAATGCATCCTTTTGTATTCCCTAAAATTGTAAGGAGTAATCCTGTTAAAAGTGCTATGTTAGTATTTACTGATGGTTCTTCTAATAGTAAAGTAGCTTATGTTATTGTTGGGAAAGAATATGTAGTGCAACAGATCCAGCTTCAGCTCAGATAGTTGAATTATGAGCTGTTGCAATAGCTTTTCAGCTTCTAATGAATGATACATTTAACTCATATACTAATAATCATTATGTCTTCAGAAATCTTCAAGTTATAGACATGGTCCCATACATTGGAGCTAGTAATAATCAGGTTAAATTACTGTTTGAGCAAATTCAAAGTGCCATTCATGAAAGAAAGGAATGAGGTACAGAGCCATGCTCACAATCAGTCCGTTAATATGGGGGGAAAAAAAACTACACCGGACTACTCCCTGGTAGCCGGCTGACTCAGTGGTTGAAGGGAACCAGCCATGGAAGGAACCTCCCCAGCCTTTCCCCTGCACCAGACTGCGGATTAGGAGGCCAATTTCAATACTGGCCTTTCTCAGCATCCAACCTTTATAATTGGAAGTCTAACAACCCCTCCTTCTCCAAAGACCCTATACCTCTCTCTAACCTAATTGAATACAGCTTTTGCAGGTCCTCCTAACCTCGGAAGAAAAACAATGCACCTTCCTGGAAGCCCGGAAAAATGTCTTAGAGGATGATGGGAAACCCATTCAGTTGCCTAATGAAACTGAGGAAGTTTTTCCCCTAAATCGTCCCTATTGGGACTTTAACACCTACTTCTTTATCGCCAGTTACTCATAGCAGGCCTCCGTGGTGTGTGGGATGCTGCCCCACGAATTTGGCTCAGGTAAGACAGATAACACAGGGACCAGAGGAAACACCAACTGCATTTTTGGAGAGGCTAAAGGAAGCCTACCGTATGTATAAACCCTTTGATCCTGATAGTAACGAATAAAGGGGCAATGTTTCTATGGCTTTCATTTGGAAGTTGGCTCCAGATATTAGGACTATGTTGCAGAGACTAGATAATTTACAAGATTATAGCCTGCAGGATCTCGTAAAGGAAACAGAAAAGATCTTTGAAAAGAGAGACACCTGAGAAAAAAAAAGAAAGACTTAGAAAGTTGCAGGAGGAAAGAGAGGATAAGGTAAAGAAGGAGCTAGAGGAAAGAGAGAGAGACAGAGAGAGAGAGAGAGAGAGAGAGAGAGAGAGAGAGAGAGAGATCGTAGGAACTGGAGAGAATTAAGCAAAATCCTAGCCACTGTAGCTCAGAATAATCATAATGCAGGAAGTCAGGAGAGGAAGGAAAAAGGAAGGAGGCCCCAGGTAGATTGAGACCAATGTGCCTACTGCAAAGAAAAAGGCCATTGGGTCAAAGATTGCTCTAAGAGACCTAAAAATCAGAGGCATGGGGACAGACCCCGAAGACCAACTCAGCTTCAAGCCCTAGATGAAGACTAGGGTGGTCGGGCCAGGAGCCCCCCCCAGCCCAGGCTAACCTTAAGAGTCAGGGGGCAACCAGTCACCTTCCTGGTGGACACTGGAGCCAAACATTCGGGTTTCACTGAAACGAACGGGCCACTGAGTACCAAAACAGCTTGGGTACAAGGAGCCACTGGAGTAAAACAATACCGATGGACCACGGAGTGAAAAGTTCATCTCACATCAGGTAAAGTCTCACATTCCTTTTTGCATGTAACGGACTGTCCATATCCATTACTCGTTCAAGATCTACTGATTAAATTAAAGGCCCAGATCTATTTTAAAGGATCAAGAGGCAAACTCTCTGGTCCACAAGGGCTCCATTTCACAAACAGGCAATATGCATAGTAGGGGTCTTTCAGTAGCAGTAGTTATCCATGCAGGCAGTGGCCAAGAGAAACTAAAGGCCTTGGATGCACCTCTTCTAGTTCTCCTGAGCACCACTAGTTTCCCTGGGGAAAAAAACACACTCATCCTGACATCTATTCTAGTCTAGTGATTGAGTTGGTCAGATTCACACTCTGTGTCTCCATTGCTTTTGAGTACTTAGTCAATTCCCTGGAAGTTGTCTTGTGACTCTGTTGTGACAGGTATCCCTGATTCAGCTTCCAGTTTCCGACCCTCTATTCTTTCATGTCTTCCCATTTCCTGTCTGTCATCTAGGCTTCCTGTTGTCTCCTACGAAGTCTACTTCAGGCCTCACTCATTCCTTCCCATTCTTTGTTGTGTTCAGCAGCTTTAGGCCACCAAGACTCTTTGTTGTTTAAATTACTGCTGGACAAACCCTTGTGCCCAGGAAACAACATAGGCCCTGTGCACACACAGACTTGCCCCAGGGAAATCGATGTGCAGCCATCACACTTCCACTTTGGAGCCTTCTGTGATGTCATGGAGCAGCTTTGTCCACTGGAGGACCTGAACCTTGGGTTTAGCTCCATGCCAGAGGGGACAGTGAAGTGTCCTCCTCAGTGGGGTGTGCAGTCTGTTTCTCCTGCTCATTATAGTTGCTGTCTCCCCCTGGCTGCAACAGTTCCCTTGTTGGTCAGGATAAAGGAATATAGGAGGCAAGCTGTCATGGAGAAGACTCTGGGGAGAGTGCAGACTAGGAAGGCCTAATTGCACCTGAAATGTTGGAGGTAATGGCTGTTGGGAGGTTTAAGGAGGTTTTTGTTTGTGTGTTTGTTTTTAGTTTTTCATGACAGGGTTTCTATGACTTAAACTCACTCTTAGTCCTGATGGCCTCTAACTCAAAGATCTGCCTGCCTCTGCCTGTGGAGTGCTCATATTAAAGCCATCTGCCACAACCTTCCCTTATTAATTTTTAAGCAAGGGTCTCATATGGCCCTGGCTCTCCTGGGATTCATTCACAATATTACTACTCACATTGTGTAAAGATAACAGGAGTTTACATCCATTTCAACTACTAAGCACTTTTATCACCTCGTGTAAGGATAAAAGATAAAAAGTGATCCTCATGGCTGTAGATCTGGGACCCAAGGGCCCATCCCAGCCTGCTCAGGTGGCCTGGGTTCTGTCAAAATACTGCCCTTAATTTCTGATGAATGTTGTTTTAACTTGGTCAGTGGGTGAGGGAAAACAGTGGTTTTTAAAATAGTGAGCACTATGCAACCTTTTAAAGCAAACAGGAATTCTCAGAGGAACCTGGGCAAACAGCACCACATCCTTGTTTAAGAAACATAGGCTTTGTAGTTCTTTGGGTGATCATTGTGGCCATTTTGATTTTAAGCAGTAAGGCACATAGGATTTCCAGTTTGAGGCCAGTCTGATAACATCAGAATGGACACTAAATGTGTTTTGATTACAAATGCCTGCACCATATTTAGCATCTATCAGAGTGTGTTTGAGAAAAAGCCCATAAAATGTGAACTCAATAATGTACACCCAACCTCTTTTTTTTTTGAGACAGTGTCTCCCTATCTATGTAAGCCTGTCTACCTGGGGACTGGCTATGTACATCAATTGGCTACAATCTCACAAAGATCCACCTGTCTCTTATCTCATGAGTGTTGGGATTAAAACATTTTACAAGGTTACTTGACAAAAATTGTACGTATTTATGGCATTTTGAAATTTACATATTATGAAATGGTAAAATCATGCTAATTAATCTAATAAAGTCATAATATTGTTTTTCTGGTGAGATATTTAAAATTTCAGTGATTCTTTAAAGTATATGATATTACTTTAATTACTATGTCATACATTAGATTATTATATGTAAAACTTTGGTTTCCTTTAAAAAGTTAATTAGACAATAGTGGCCTAGGGGTGTATCTCAGTGAATGAACACATATACATCCAGGTCCTGAGTTTTATTTCAGATCTGTGGGGGTGGGGTTGGGGTAGACAACAGAAAGTATGGGAGTCATTTCATGGGGTGTAGAATCAAAAGTAGCATGACATCTGTGGCTTTTGTGACACAGACAAACATCAGCCTCTTTCAGGTTATTACTAATCTCTCTTTTAAAAGAATTATTTTTACTTTATAAGTGGTTTTTCTTTCTGTTTTGTGAGTCCAGATTTCTCAGCTGTCCTGGAACTCACGTTGTAGACTGGGCAGGTCTGGACCTCACAGAGATAATCCTTCCTTTCTATCTAGTCTTGGGAATATAAGTGTGTGCTACCATGCCTGAGCTTACTCTATAGTGTTTTAAATGCATCTAGGTATGTGCATTGTGTATGTACGTTGAGCTGTTTTCTGAAGAGGCCATAAGAGGGCACCAGATTCTTTGGAACTGAATTTACATCGATTGTTGTAAGGCTTTATGTGCTTAATGTGTTATTGAACCCTGATCCTCAGTAAGAATAGCCTGTGCTCTTAGCTGCTGAGCCATCTTTCCAGTCCAGTTATTAGGAATCTTTTAATGAGGCCTTTTCAAATACCTAGCATAGCTTTGGGTAACAGTCAGTGTATCCCGTGATTCTCAGATTACAGTGGGGTGGCAGGTTCCTCAGAGAGACAATGCTTACTAAAATATTTGCTTTGTAGGGAGGAAGTGACCCCCACTTTATTATCTTCAGAAAACAGTATATGAAGAGAGATACATATTAGAATTTTTGTGATCATTATTTTGATAGCAAAGTACTCAGAATGGTATTTGACATGGATAGACTGAGTAAAGGAAGTACATACTGATTTGTTTGATAAATTAAATATATCGTTTGGGTGAAAACAGTGCATACCTATTATCCTGGAAATCAGATAGCTGGGCAAAGAGGACAAAGTGTTTGAGGCTCTCTTAGCATACACCGTGAGACCACGTCTTGAAAAGTAAATAAAAGTTTTGAAAATATCTGATTTCTAGGCATCTGTTAGTAGAATTACATAACAAATGAATACATGTAATCTTTGTTTTTAAAAATGATTTAAACACTTTGTGTGCATGTGTGTGTTTGTGTGTGTGTGTGTGTGTGTGTGTATACGATGGTCCCTAGCTTTTCCTCCAGAGTCCATGAACTCCCACAAACTTGGATCCCCCTTGCTCATATAATCCCTCCTCCATCTCTTGGAACCAGACACCCAGAGCTCGACCCAGTGCTTGGCTATGGTTCAATGCACCTGCTTCTATCAGGTACATGAGGAAGGCTTTGTGATGACAATGTAAGTAGTCATGAATGTCGTTATAGGGGAAGTCCAGTTCGGGTACTATCTTCAGTATTGTTAGGAGTCTTAGATACATGGGTATTTGAAAATCAGGTCTGTACTCGGCTTACTTAATTTTTGCATTCTGATTAGATTTATTTTTATTACCGTGTATTGGTGTTTTTCTTGCATTTGTGTCAGTATGAGGATGTTGGTGTCCTGCAAGTGGAGTGACAGACAATTGTTAGCTGCCATGTGGGGGCAGGGAATTGAACCCATACTGGTCCTCTTGAAGAACAGCCTGTGCTCTTCACTGCTGACCATCTCTCTACCCCCTTCCTTTTACAAATATCAGTGTGTGTGTGTGTGTGTGTGTGTGTGTGTGTGTGGTGGCTTGTGTGCACTGCTCCACATGGGTGAAGTTGTAAGGACAGGGATAGGAATCTGTTCTGTTCATTCACTGTGTGTGTCCCTGGAATCAAAGCCCAGTGATCATTGTTGGCAGCAAGCACGTTTATCCACTGTCTTAATTAGGGTTTCTATTGGTGTGGTGAAATACTATGACACAAAGCAACTTGTGCAGGCAAGGGTTTATTTCTCTTACATCCAGAGTCACAGTCCACTGGAAAGAACTCTTGAGGCAGGAGGTGATGCAGAGGCCATGGAGGAGAGATGATTACTGATTTACCCCTCATTTCTTGTTCATTCTGTTTCCTTACAGAACCTAGTACCACCAGCCCAGGAGTGGCATCAGCCACAATGGGCTGGGCCCTCAGTTATGAATAAGAAAATGTTCTGCATATTTGCCTTCAACTGACCTTCTGGAGGCATTTCATTGATTGAAACCTCACTTTTGCCTGCTCTTAGTAACTTTAACTCATATCAAGGTGACTGAAAACTAGCAATTGCACCCACAGAACCCTCTCGCTGCCATGATGTCCTATCAACAGAAACAAGGGTGGAAAGGTCTACTTTGACTCAGGGTCAGTATTCTGGCATATCTCATCAGAGTGGGCATGGTGGAGTCCCTCAGTTCATGGCAGTGGATTGTGTGGTTGTGGCAGTTCATTTCATGGCTGACCAGGAAAAACTGACTGACAAGACCTATGTGTGGGCTGTAAACTTAAATGCCACCCCAAAGTATTCACTCTGCCAAGAAGGCTGGACTTCTTGCAGGTACCACAGCCTCCCAAATTGTACCACCAGGTAGGGAACAATTTCTCAAAGGCCGAGCCTGTTTTGTAGATTGAAGATTCAATTCATGTGATCCATTAAGTGAATGAGATCATTTGTCTAATCACTTCTGGTGACAGTGGGAATTACTTTCTTTTCTACTGGAGTTTCCTATTATAAGCTCTTTCTTCCCCCAGTCTGGTCCTACAGCCGAGCCAGCCCCAAATAAGACCCAAAGACTATGTATTATATATAAAGATGTTGGTCTTTTACTGGCCTTTCTTATTTGCTAGCTTTGTTTTAAATATTAACCCATTTCTATGAATCTAAGTATTTCCACGTGGTCTTATCCTCCCGGAGAGAGGATCTGGACTTCTACCCTGTTTGATCCTGCATGTTGAAACTCCTACTACCTCTGCCTGAAACCTACTTGTCTCCTAGTCCTGCCTTTGTTGCTTTCCTATTGGTCAGTAGTGTTTTATTCATTAAGCAATAAGAGGGACATATTTGCAGAATGAAATCCATCATCAATTTCCTGTCACGACTTACAAAATTACTTGTTAGAAAGGAATCGTCTCCAAGAATGCAATTAGAACCAAAGGGGTCTTGAGAGTTGTAATCTACTTAGTTTTATTACTCTTTTATTTCATTCATTGTACAAAAGGTGTATACACACATGCATACATGTTCCTCAGTCTGTGCAGTGACAGGATTGTAAGGGATCACTACCATGTCCTATTCTGGTACTTTTCAATGGATACATGTATGTGAGAGAGGCAGGTCATTTTTTCTTTCCCACAAGACAGCTGTGTGCAACAGCATGAGAACAGCAGAGGGTGAGCATTTCTCATCTTATCCAAAATGTTTGAGCATGGGATTTTTGATTGAACAATCCTGATCTGAAAACTTAAAGCTGGAATTGATCTGATCTGAAGGTTTTTCTGGTTGTTTACTTTCTTTCATTTATTTTTTGAGACTGGGTTTTTCTATGGCTTTGGAGGCTTTCCTGGATGTAACTCTTGTTGACCAGGCTGGTCTGGAACTCACAGAGGTCTTCCCGCTTCTACCTTCTGAGTGCTGGTATTAAAGCAGTGCGCCAGCAATGCGTGGCCTGTAAGTTTCTCAAGACACTTTAGATGCTGTTTTTTTTCCGATCATGGAGGGTGGATTCTCCTGTGCTTGTTTCACACGATGACTTGGAGTAGTCTGCCAGAAGGCACTGCTTAACAGATGATACACATGCCCTCAAAAACGCAAGACACACATAATGAACTTCCTGTCTGTGATTTTGCACTTGATTCAAATACTGGCCTCCATACAGACAGGACTGGTGAGCAGAGCTGGAGGGATTTGATTGAGGAGAACATGGATACAGTGGCAGCAACCTCTGTCAGGTTGGTTGGTTTAATTATTGTGTTTCGGTGTATGCATGTGTTGTCACCATGTCATGTTTGTGGGGGTCAGAAGAGAACTTATAATAGTTGCTTCTTTCCTTCTATCATTGAGTTTAGGATATTAAGCTCTGGTTGTCAGTCTTTGTGCCTAGCTCCCTTACCCACTCACTCATTTGCTGTCTCCATTCTTTTTGTTTAGCAATGTCACCAGAAGCCATTGGGAAAAAGAGTCTGACATCAGACCTTATTTCCTTCACTTTATTTGTTAGGCCCCACAATGTTGCGGATGGAACTCAGGTTTCCCAGTGGATGGGCAACAGATGTACTATTGAGCTCTCCTGTAGCTCAATACTGGGCAGTCTGTTGGACAAACCATTCCTGCATTGAAGAAGAAGACACATTGGCAATAGAATTCGCAAGCTGGTTCACACGCATCACCCTTGTCAGGAGGTGACACCACATTTAGTATTTGGAGTCATCAACAGTAGAGTCTTTGTCACATATCATTCATAGCCTGAGATCTGTTTTTCAAATGCATTCTATAGACTGAACCTGTGGATTTCACTTTCAGGCTGTCCTGACCCATGTTGTCTACAATAGAGCTTCAGTAGATTTTCTATTCCTAGACAGTGTCACATTATTTAGCTCTGATTGTCCTGGAATCCACTATCTGCAGACCATTATAGCCTTGAAGTCAACCATATGCCTCGACCTCCTGAGTGCTAGCATTTAATGTGAGAACCACTGTATCATTTTTTGAGTAGATTTTTAAACTTATCTGGTGTCTTTCTGTGACTTCACCCTACTGAGTAAAAGTGGTTTTGTTTTCTATGATAAGTTCACATAAATTTAAATCTCTTTAGATTTGATAGTCATTCCGGAGACACTGGAGGTGTTTCCAAGGGGTCTCACTATAGGCTGCAATGGCATTCACTCAGTTCATACTTGTACCTCCATTTCTGAGAAGCTCAGTCTCAGAAAACCAGATGCTGGTGGCAGGCATAACATTTCCCTGTGCATCCTTTCTTGGTGGTTCAAAATATTGGCAATACAGAGAGAGAAAGGTGTAGAAGGAATAACTATATTTTGTGTATGTTTCTGTTATCCTGATACCTAACAGAATGAAGACACATACCCCCTTCAGGTTTAGAGGACCCGGAGCTACTTTAGTCTACCTCTGTTCAGAATAGAAGCCTCAGCACCACTGCTTACAACAGTTTATAAGGCACATGCTTTCTGAAAGGCAGGGATACCTTTAGATTCTCCTACCTCCCCTGTCCTTTAATGTGTAACGTGCAACTTACAATACAACAAGGAGTATAGAGGAGCATATCCAAAAGCAATGCAGATGAAAATATGAAGATGCAGTAACCTACGTGCTAGACCAGGAGAGGACAATACATTGAGAGGCAGGATACTGCAGGTTAGACAAGGAGGGGACACAACTATGGATGTCCTAGCTTGCTGAACTGGAATAAAGTCCCATATGATTCTATGACAGAAACCTCAAACTACTTAGAGGAAAAGATGGACAAAGTGGGTGAACACATGAAACTAAAAAAGGGTTAAAACCTTGGTATTTGTTCTCACTGGAAGCCACACAGATAAAGAAAGCACCTTGATGGTTACTGAGCATAATTCTACCCTAGGGTCACAAGCCAATGTCCTGCTTAGTTGTCGAATATGCAATTGTATGTGAGATTAACCCTAGTACATTTCAAAGTACTAGGCAAGTGTTCTGTCACAAGCTCATTTTGTTCCCTACTATTTGCAGTCTATTTGGAGGCCAGGCTAGGGTATCCAGGCTAGCCTTGAAGTTGTGATCTCCCTGCCTCAGTCAATCATGTAGGTGGAATAACATGTTTACATCACCAAGCCTAGCACCGATTATCTTCTGTCAGCTCTGAGACCTTTCCTTGAAGATGTTGCACATGGAAGTTGCCAGCTTTGTGAAATACTAGCCATCAAAGCTTCAGGGGTCTTAAGTATGAAACTTTATTCGACCACAAGAGGGCCTCAGAAATGACACAGGGGCTGGTACCTTCTTACTGAGTCAGGGAATGATTTCCTTCCCATGCCTGTTAAAATCAGGCCAACCCACTACATCTTAGGATCACAGCTGGTTCTTGTGAAAAGAGATGTGGGACTTCAGATCCGAGATATTTCTGTGTCAATACTTTAGCTGAATTTTGATTTGATTCCTCAACAGACCAGATGACTTGAATGAGACATATGGTAAAAAGAGAGAGAATGAAGAGATATGGTTATAGATGATATTCATGCATTTGTTGCTGCTCAAGGGAGTTGAAGGACAGTAGGTCAGCCTTCCCAGAGGACAGGATGCCCATGGAGATTTTAGTGAGTCCAGCACAGGGATTCTCTAATGAACATAAGGGTGTTTTCTTGGCACTCTGGCTTTGTCTTAACTATTAATTACTACTTTTGATATTATTTTTTACTATTTATTAAAGAATTTTTTCCTGTGAACTTGTTATTCCTATGGAGGGGCATTCCTAACAGCAGAGTGTCTGTGCTCTACACATGATATATTTGTTCACTAATGTGCATTATATGTGACCACATACTCAGGATTTAAGGTGCCAGCATCATTTTACTGTAACATGTAGAATTCAGGCAGAAGAAGCTGAAATCCCTTATAGACATTGTTACTAACTGAGATTCTTCATCTCTTTTGGCACATAGTATGTGTATGATTAAAAATGGAGGTTTCTGTTCTGTCTGATCCCTCCCCTTTTCAACTCCAAACAAACACAGCGACACTGTGTAAATTATAATGTGTTGGCTGATGGCTAAGACTTCTTATTGTCTAGCTCTGTCTTAATTATTAACCAACAATTACTTTGTATTTCTATATAGCCTTATCTTACCAGAGAGTGTCAGGCACCTCCCATCTTCCAAGTCTCTCTAAATGCATCCCTCTCTCTCTTCCCTACTACCTCCTATAGGTCTACCTCTACTCCTTGCCTGGGTATTGCCCAGTCCTTGTTTTATTCATTAAAAATGAGAGAAACATATGTACAGAAGGACATCTCATATTGTACGTTTGTATTTATTGGTGCCATCACATTGGAATTTCTATATTCTGCTCTCAGCATCATACGAGACTAGTTCTGTAAGAGGGCCTTAAGGCAGGACTGTGCTGTGCTGGGGTGTGTGTTTGTGCAGACAGCATTTGGGAAGGAGTAAAACAATGACCGAGCAGTTGGGCTATGCTCAGGTAGCTTCCTTCATGGTGTGATTCCAGAGAATACCATGACTCACCCGATATCCTATGTCTCTCAGTACAGTAACAAACAAGCTCTTGTTCCAGGAAACTATAAAGTCCAAGATGTCTACAGCAGAGCAGAGAGTCCTTCCATCAGGCAGATATTACAGCTATCTTCAGGGTCATATTCTGAAAATCAAATGCCTATGGAGATGATTATAAGAAACCTGCCATGTCACAAGGTACATCTGTAGCCTGATTCACTGAAAGTCTGTACATGATGAAGAGCAAGATAGTAGGTGAAGATCAAAGTCGGTGGTGGAGTAGATTGAGGTTCAGACTAACTGCATCCACTGCTTTCTCTTCCCTCCTAAGGATAATAAGTCTACTGACTAGGAGAGAGCCTCTGGCAACTTGATTTGTTCTTGTGGATGTCACTAGGGACAAGTAGCTTGCTTCCTTCCATGGTCCCATAGACTGCACCCTCCAAGGATTTTATAAAAGCTTGCATGAAGACAGTATGTGAGGGGACACAGTGTGAGGGAGTCAGCCTTGTTCATCTCTCCCTTAAAAAGGCCTCTTTGCTTTGCCTGGCTGAGGTATGCCTGCTGAGTTCTGTGTGTCCTTAGCTGAGTTCTGCCCTTCCCTTGCACTGTAGTTTTTAAAGTGTCTCCCCTCCCCTTTGAAGAGATGCACGCTCTTCTGGAGCCTCAGAGCATATAAGAATTCTCACTGATCTTGCAGTATGATCCCTGTTAATGCTGAATCCCAAGCAGACAGCCAGCCAGCCCCAAGTTTTCTTTGACGTGAACATAAATTTACTCTGATGGGCAGAGAGGATCTTCCTTCTATTCGGTAAGGTGATAAATCAGTAAGATGGATTATAATTATGCCTGCTGACCATATTCATGGGTGTTCATCCATAATGTTAATTTTCAGTGCATAATTTCTGTACTAGGCACAATTGCAACGGAAAATCTGTGTAATGGATCACAGTGTGAGATCTAGGACAGACAAACACTCAAAGAGTGTTCAGGAGATTTTCTTTTACCCACCTAGTTATCAGACAAAGAAGTGGAAAATCCTTCCTGTTAGTTGGGTCCTGAAGACAGATGTTTAAAAAGTTCCTCTCCAATATCACATGAATAACCATTTATATTCCCTGGTTTCCAGTGACAAGAAAATGACAATTCAGGGTTGGCTGCAGCCTCTGTTCACTCTGCTCTAGATGAAAGCCGACACCTCTTTCTACTCAGTGTATTTTCTCTATCTCAAGCCTTGTATTTTGTCATCATTGAAAGAAAAATTTAAGTTGGCAGTTAAGAATCAAAGTACCAAATATAGAAAGTCAGAAATAGCAGAAACACTTTAACAGCCAATGTGGCATCAGGGTTTTATCCTGAGTGCTGTCTAGCATGGTCCTTAGTGTGTGTGTGTGTTGGTCTCAGAGAGGCTTTAATAACTCATGTGCATGAGAAGTACTTATGGGCTGAAGCACATGTGGGGTGTTTTGCCAGGTGGCCAGGAAATAGATGGGAGGGTTGATGGATTAGGTACAACGATCTGGAAATTGACTTTTCCTCTTAGTCCCATGACATAAAGACTTGGTCCTTGGGGGGAGAGCACTACTGGGAGGCGATGGAACTTTTAGTATGTGGAAGCATGGAACAAGTTAGGATATAATGGGGAGGATAAGACCTTGGCCCCTTTCTGACTTTCCATGCTTTGTGGCTTATGTGATGAGCATTGCTTTCTGTTTCTGCCCTCAGTACACCTGCCAAGAACCCAATGTGGTGGGGCCTCCTGAACTGGATAGGGAACTTCAGAATAATGAGTTTCAGTGTCTTTTGCTTTGGACTCTTTTTCCCTGGACTGGCAGGTCTCTGACCATGTGCAGTCTTTGGGCTCTTCACTCCTGTTAAACCAGGTACATTTTCCTTTTTCATATTTCTATGACTCAATAGATTAAAAACCATCATGGCCCTTTTTTTTGTCCTGTAGCATTCCTATGGCTGTCATGCTGAACATTGCAAAACGTTGTCACTGATACCAACCATGTGCTTGAAGGACAATGGCATGCTATTCACACTCACTGACTTGTGCTATGCAGGGTCCAGCTTCTGGTCTGCCATTCCATCTTTGGCCTCACTGCAGCATGTGCATACACATGTTCATGCAGTCATGCTTTTCGATCATCAGGTAGTGAAAAGGCAACACTGAAGTGCTCGCTCACCAACTTGTCTCCATCATGCTGGCCTTCCAGAGTCTTGATGTAGGTGTAGTCCAGTGACATTGGATATGTGTTCAGGGCACCACTTGGTTGACAGTGGCTCAGGCAGTGAACCTGAAGGATCTCCTGCTGGCTGGCCACAATCAGCTTTTCATCTTGATGCAGCTTTGTGGTAGGTGCAGCTTCCCTTGTACAGCCTCCTTTGGCAAGCCTTCTGGTTGGACTGTCTTTTGGTTGCTAGCCCCTAAGCGTAGATTTCTGATTAATTACAAAAGCTTGACTTTTAGTTTAGGATTGTCCAATGGTTCTTATTACTTAAATAAACTTGTTTCTATTAATCTACATTCTGCCACATGGCTGTTTTACTTTCCTTATTTTGTATGTACAGCTTGCTCTGTGTCTCCCTGGTGCGAATCTGGTATGTAAGTGACACTGACCCCCTGAGCATGGGTCTCAGCTAGAAGGGCTGAGTAGACTAAGGGACCTCAGACAGTGGAACCAGGTTGTGTTCCTGGTGCACAAAAAAGACTTGCAGACAAATCCCCCATGGAGGGATACTCCCTTAACCTAGATACAGGAGAAAACTCATAGTTTCTAGTTGAAATCACTTTTCAGATTTACATGACTCCACCTGGATGACATAGCCTTTCATGTTGAGTGGGGGAGGTTGGGAGGGGAGAGTGGTCAGGGTACATGTGAGGGGGGAGACATGGTAAAAGTGAGTGACGGAGGTTGTAAGGGAGAGGGAACTGCGATTGACATGTAAAATAAAATAAATAAAAATAATAAAAAAGTAGTGAGTGGGTATTGAATGAGTGCTAAATGTGGCAGGAGTTGGTAGAGGAGAATTCATATGATCAAATTAAAATGTATGATATTGTCAAAGAGTTGATGAAAGTATTTGAAAATAGACAAGGTAGATTTGTCTATTTGATGATTTTAGTGGAAATACTTTTTTTTCCCTTCTTAGCATAAGATTGACTATGTTCCTATTATTTCTAAGTTCTTCAGTTTTTTTTTTTATCATAAATGGATTTTCAACTTTGTTGAAGAAGTTTTCTTGAATCTTTTGATATTGTCAGGTAATATCTATCCTTGAGTTTAATTTTGTGATGTTTTACATAGGAATAATCCACCATGTTTATCTGGAATGAAGTCATTTTATATGGTGAAGGACTTTGTGTATGTCATTAAATTTGGTTTGCCATTATACTAAGAGTTTTTGTTTCTAACCTCAGAACCAAGAATGGCCAATATTTTTTTTTTCATGGCAGACTTTCTCTGTGTAGATTGGTTTTCATAGAACTCAATCTGTAGACAAGGTTTCCCTCAAAATCATAGAGATCCACATGTCTCTGCCTTATATGTGCTGGGATTAAAGATGTGCACTACCACATCCTGGCCAAATGGTCATTTACTTGAAATATGTTCTTCCAACCCCTTACCCTAGGTAATGTTTATTCTTGGTGTGGAGATGTGTGTCTTTTTTTTTACACCAGAAGACTGGAATCTGTTCACTTTCATTCTATTAGTCATTGCCCTTGCATTGGTCAATTTAGACAAAAGTCTGGAGAGCTATCTGTAAACAATGGTTTTGAGTCTCTTATATTATATTGTTGCTGTTATTCCTCATACTGTAATTAATGAGTGAATGTGTGTGGGTGTGTGTGTGTGTGTGTGTGTAAGAGAGAGAAACAGAGAGAGAGAGAGAGAGAGAGAGAGAGAATTTATGTGTGTATATATGTGTGTTTTTCCTTCTTGTGGTTTTGTTATGCCCAGACTCTGAACCCCCAACACTACAATGAGACCAGCTGCAGTGCAAAAGCAAAGACTCTACTTTTGAATTAACTTGGGATAACTGTCAGTCTGTCACAGTGTGTAGAGTAGGAGTGACCCTGTGCAGCAGTGGGGCAGGACATATATTGGAGTAGAGAACGTGGAATGTCTGGAGGTCTCCTAGTTGTATATCAACAGTCTCCGGTCTGTTGCACTTTTGGGCTTTGGCACCCTGTTCTGAGTTGACTGGTCAGCCTCACATGCAGAAGGATGGTACTCCTAGATGTCATCACTGGGCAGTTGCTATGCCCTGCATTCCACTATTATCAGCAAAGCACATCCAGAGCCTGCAGGCTATCTTCTGATTGGTTCATTGCCAGATGAAGATTATCTACTGTTTACTTCCCAGAGGTTTGGGGAAATAGGGGTTAACTTCATGCATCTAAGTTAGCGGCCTATATCTTGCTGGAACTTTTCTGCAGCCAGTCATGGGAGTCAAGTAGGGGTCTGCATGAGGGTCTGGGACCTTCACTATTACCAATGTTAATTCATTTCTTCCTGTGACTTCTTGGGTATAGTTATCCTCCATAAATTTGAATTAGCCTTCTAACAGTTTCTCTAATGTTTGATTTGTATATAGATGATGTTTTTATTTTACTTTATAATGGAATATGCCATTTTCTCCATCCCTGGTGTTTTAATATATTGTAAGGTCTAGTTTCTTTGACTCTTATATCTTATTATCCTATCATATTTTAAAAGCCAGAGATTCTCAATTCCATCTCTTGTATTCCCTCAGGGTTTTTTTCTCTGTACATCCTGTTAAGATTACTGTATTTTTTATTTTCAGTGCACCACTCAGCTTGTTATTTTTTATGAATGGATTCTGTTTACATTTTGAGGTATTGGATATTTTCCCCTGGTATCACCCACTTTTATTTTTGTGTGCTTATATTTATGCATATCCTCCAGATTGTTTGTTCAGAGTTTAGTTAAGCAATTTATATGTAGGCCATTATCATTTTCATATATTAGTATTTAACAGGACACAAAATGAGACACTGTATCCAAATTATAAATAAATAGATAAATAGGCAGAAATGAAATAAAAAAAAAAGAGGAATGATAAATGAACAAGGGAATCAACTATCAATTGATAACTCACCAAACAAATAACCTACAGTTTTCAGAAGCAGAGGTTGTCACAACTTTCAATCCAATCTAATGATGGTTTTGTTCCAACATAAGGGTATTTAGAGAACAACTGACCTCACCTTCTTATTTCTTTTCATTTAAAGGATTACATGTGCGTGCTACAATGCCCAGCACTATTTCATATGGTCTGAGGGCATGTAGGCATGTGCACTTTGTATGAGGCTGATTTCTGCAGAAGCCAGGAGAGGGCACCAGATTCTTTCAAATTGGACTTACAGAGATGGTTCTATGACATTATGTGTTTAATGTGTATTGAACCCTTATCATCAATAAGAATAGCAGTTGCTTTTAGCTGCTGAGCCATCTCTGTAGCCAAGTTACTGGAAATCTCTTAATAAACCCTTTCCAAATACCTAGCATAGCTTTGTGTATCTGTCAGTATGTCCTGTGGTTCTTAGAATAAAGTAGGGTGGCAGGTCCCCAGTGAGACATTGCTTACTAAAATATTTACTTTGTAGGAAGGAGATGCTCCTACTTTTTAACATTTTCAGAAAACAGTGTTTAAAGAGAGATCCCTATTAGAATTTTGTGATTATTATTTATAATTACGAAGTAATGAAGTAAATGAAGTCTGTGCTGATATAGTTGGTAAATTAAATTTTTCACATGGGTGAAGGGTGCATGCCTATAAGCTCAGCACTCAGATAGTTGGCCCAGGAAGAAAAGAGATTGGGGCTATCTCAGCATACACAAAGAGTATAGAAAATTAATGGTTTCAAAACTTCTGACTCCATCTATGTGTTGTTGGTGCATGATTTTAATCCTAACAATCAGGAGGCAGAGGAAAGCATATCTTTGTGAGTTCAAGGCCAGCCTGATCTAAATACTTATTCTGGTGAAAACTAAAAACAAACAAATAAAAAAATATGATTCCCAGGTGTCTCTGGACGCCTCACAGTTTGAGTACTCAGAATATATTTTTTTCAAGAAATTTTAAAACTGTGTGTGTGTGTGTTGGTTGTGGCAGAAGCACAGTTAGAGACCATCATATTAATGAGAGATCAAGCCTACCCTGATGCAACATTTTAGTTCAGAACATCAGGAAAGATAATAAAGAAAGTCAGTAAATAAATGGATTCATCATTCTCTAAATGACCTTATCAATGCCAAATATGTCAGAGGTCAATGTGCAACATACACTTAAAATGTAGGTTCCTGTTGTAGTATAGGCTTGAATGTTGAGGGAAAGACCTGAATGGAGGAAAATATTAACCACTCCAGAAATTCTGACAGTAGTTGACAAATGATCTCTCATGAAAGTAAAGAGTTCATTGCCAGCAAATGAAGGAGTTACCTGAGAGTATTTTGTAAAGAAATTCTTTGCTATTGACTCCTCAATTAGATGATTTAATATCTGGATTATTTGCAATTACATAAAATATGTAAATCACGAGAAAGAAGTCAACAAACCTACTAAAGGAACAAGAAAAAGACAGTCCTCACAGATTTACTGTCAATCAGTTGAGGAGGCATTAGGGAAATATGTGGTAAACCTGCACTAGCTGCAAACCAAGGCCAATGAGAAATAAGTGGGAAAGAGAGCTGAGGGAGTTTTCAGAAGGAAATGCTATACTTATACTCTGCTGGAAGGTATGGGATGGTTTGCATCCTGGTTGGATATAAGTATATGGATCCTCCAGAGCCAAAACCTATCCTAAAACATGGTTTATGTACAGCTTGCCAAAGAGCTCAGTATATTTTTTAAACAGTTACTTGCCCTTCATTGTTGATGGCATCACTGTGTGCAGAACATTAGTGAACCAAGCATAGTGTCCAAAAGCATTGTCACAGAAGAAGCTCAGTGATGTACTGAGAATGTGCAGTATTTTCAGCCTTATATAAAATGTAATTCTGTTATTTGTAGTATGCAGATCCAAATGGGGCTCGATGAGGTGGCTAGGCAGATGAGGAAACTTGTTCTTCTTGCAGTTCCCAGTATGGATACAGAGTAACTCATGTTGACTTTCAAACTCAGGGACTCAGTGAAATCTAGATTCCAGAGATCAGGTGCCCTCTTCTGTCACCCTTGGGTACTCCACACAGGAAATCATGGGGATGATACACACACATAAATTAAATTAAAACATGAAATGGATGATTTCAAACTGGATACAACTTGAGATAAACATAGGAATCAACTTAAAACCATTTCAAAAAATAGTCACCCATGGGTATGTTCACTTCACAATGAGTGCTTGACTGTGTACACCTGAAATCCTGTATTTCATGCATTTGCAGGCATTGCTCTGTCCCAGACTAGTAATGATTAAAGTGCTGGGGTGTGAGTTTCAGAGTCATAGGAATTGTGAAGCAAGCCGGAATGTGATCACTATATATTATAAACTCTGAGAATCATACCATGTTCAGTAACTAGTATAGTGAAAATAAAAGACAAGGAGAATAATTCTATCATCACTTCAGCATTTGGATAATTGCTTTGATAAAAAGTAATCATATAGCCATAATATGGATCAACTTTCATATCCATATCCTTCTTCCAGAGAATGAAAATGTGCAGTTAGTGAGGTGTACTTGGCAGCGTTCTGTAGCTTATGTGAGGCCCACATCTTCATGGTCTCCACTCTGACCTCTGCTCTGTTGTGGTGGGCTAGGGGGAATGGTCGTGGAATATCACTTTCCTTTATGGAATTGTTTGGCAGCTGAAGTCTAGCCGCAGATATTGCATTTGAGTTTTGGGAGGTGATGGGGCCTTGTTTCTGGCAACAGAAACAAGCTCCCTTGGGAGTACAGTAGGAGATGATACTGGGCAAGGCCTATTGCAAAAATGGATATGGTTGGTTAATTTAGGTTGTGTGGCACTGGTGGCAGTCGGTACAGCTTTCTTGTCAGAGGCCATCAAAGATGCGCTGGCAGAAGCTGGTTGGAACAGTTTGAATGTTGTAGACTGCATTGACTGGGAATGTGGCCTCACAGGGTAAGCAGCAGTGTGCATGCTGGAAACCCGGGGTGAATCTTTCGGGAAATAGCTATGGCTTGAGGTTTGTCCAGGCTTTGGAAAGCCAGAGGTACTTACTTGACCTTACCAGGAAGGGGCAGCTCATCCAGGGATGGAGATGGACAATCACTATGAGCACTGCTCTGTGCTGTGTAAACATTTCCCCAGGTTTGAGCAGGCCCTCGGCCATCAAGTGTCTCATCCAGCAGTGATATGATGGCAGGATCTGTCCTGTGATCTTTGTTCATGCTGAAGTTTATCAAATCCTGGGAGGAGTAGGTACCCATTTTCTTCTCACTCTTTTTTCCCATGGGTAAATGACATGCACTGCCTCCAGCTTGCCGGGATGTGTTTGAGGCTTTTTAAAGCTGTCCTGGCTGGGCCCAGGGACTCTTCCCAACTGGGGCAAAACCTGTGTTAATTATGTATATTTTTTAAAGTTTCTTTCTTCTGATCTTATCTAGTGGTGAGAATGGGGTGATGAAGTCTCCAACTATGAGTGTGTGAGTTTATTTTTTGTGATCATTGAGTTTTGTACTGTTTCATTTTCGAATGCAGGTACTTTTATTTGGAGCATAGATACATATTCACAACTGAGACTTTGTACTCATGGATATGTACTCATGAATATGAAATGAAGCAACTTTTTGAAGTGACCAAGACCATGTTTCCTTCTTGCTTTTCACTTTGCTACTCAACTCCACTGCCAGAGTGTAGTGGGAAATGTTGATACATTCATGGAAGTTAATTTAAGAAATCTCTGAATTAAGCTGGGTGTTGGTGGCACACTCGATTAATTCCAGCACTCCAGAGGAAAAGGCCGGCAGATCTTTGTGAGTTCAAGTCCAACCTGGTCTACAAAGCAAGTTCCAGGAAAGCCTCCAAAGTTCTACAGGGAAACACTGTCTAAAATATCAAACAAACAAACAAGCAAAAAAAATCTTAGCCTGACTCTAAAACTGTAAGCAAGCAACCAATCAAATACTTCCTGGCAGACTAGATGTTTTGGTCATGGTAGCTTTTACAACAGTAAAGCAGTAATTCAGACATGCACCAAGTATATCATCTGCATTGAAATATGTTAATGTTATACTTTTGTGGTGATATCTTGTTTACAGAAATAAAGTCTGTTTGGGAGTCAGATATAGATGTAAATGGTGAGAGATCAGAGAGAAGGAGCAAGCCACAGCTCATTATTTCTCCTAAGCATCTCATTAGAGAACAAATGAATTTCCTGTTTTTCCCTGCTTATAACCTGTTTCTGCCTACCTACACCAATTTCTGTCTTTCTGAGCAGTACTGCAGACCACTATGGTTAACTAGTGGCAAAGTCCATTCTCAGAACCTCAGAAAGACTTTATTTGTGTACGAAAGATATCACCACATCAGCTAAAATGAGAAAATCATGTGTCAATGATTAATGACTGTATTAATGACCACTTGTAACAAACTTGTGACATTGTTCCTGAATTAAGTGTCTTAATAACAGAAACTGTCACGTCTGGGTTGTATGCTTTCAGCTGCCCAGATTGCAGCCATGTAAGGATTCTCTAGTCTTCCTGCAGGTGTTCCCTCTGTCCCTTTAACACATAGCTTCTGGGATAGCCATTGGCTTTCACCAGCTTTATGACATCATCCTCCCTCAGCCAATTAGCACTAGATAGTGTTATGAGGTTACCTTGGAAATAACTGACCAAACATTCTTCACTGCTGAGCATCTTTGATCGTGCCCAGACGTGGACTTTTTTACTGCAAAACCCAACAACCAGAGTACTCATCCCTTTATCCAGATCCTACAACTTTTAGAAACCAAGAACCTGTTCTTTCATCCCTTAATCCATATCTACTCCTTTTCTTTGTTGTTCCTGACTTGATGATGTCAGGTAGGAAAAAAAAATATTTTCATTTTTTTTAATGGACAGCTCCGTAAACTGGGAAGCATCAAACAATGTGGGATTAAGGGGAAAATGGTGAACATCAGGATGATGGCGTTAAATGTAGTCTTGGATATGACATTTCATAGGGGTGAATTGGACAGAGAATTTCTCCATCCTGTCACTAAATGTGTCTTTACTTTCCTTGGTGAGAGAGCAGGCTGGAAGGGCTCTCTGAGGTATTGTGTCTTAAGAGTATGAAAGAAGGAAACCAGACTATTCCTGGGACTGTTTCAGCTGAAGCACAGAGAGCTGGGTATGTAGACACGTCAAGTAAGGGCCATGATTCTTCCCTGCACTAATTTTGTCTCATGAGAATTACCATGTCAATGCTGTGGAACAGTGTAGTTAGGATATCAGTGGAAATGTCTGCAATATCTTCCACACCTCCATGAGCAGGGTTGCCTGGCCACCCAGGATGGATAGGTAGCTATGTCTTACTCATGAAACAGAAGGCAAGTTTCTCCGACCTGGGCTATTACAGTTAGGCCTATTACTTGATGGGAGTGATGGGGCTGTGTTTCATGTCTAGAACACAAAAGCAATAGTGTTTCCTGTTGTGACTCTCAAAACAAACTCTTGAAGAGTAATGTCAGTTCCAGGACTGTTTTTTTTTTTTGGTGTGTTCCCTGAGCACTTGGGAGCTGAGGTACCTGTGCCACCACTAGCAAAGCTCTGTCCAATTTTAAAGGAAATTTTCTTCATGTTAAAATTCTTTTTAACTTCTCAAATGATAATATTTTTATTGATGATGTTGGAAATGATTTTGTAAACCATCCAGTCACACGAGCTTACTTCTCCTCCCATGTATTCCCTCCAAAATTTTTGACCATTCCAAAGTACAATTGAAAAAGACTATAGTAAGTCTATGTTTTCTTGACCATATCTTCCCTGGAGCATGGTCAAAGTCTCACTGGCCCACCTATTAAATATAACTGAGCCCTCCTCCACCGCCAGTATTCCTGCTTTCTCCCTGAGCCATCAAGTGTATAGAGTAACACTTCAGCATCTTTATCACAAGTTAATGACTCTCCTCAGTGCCTTTTTCTCTAGACTGTTTCTTTTAAAAGTGAGGGAATGTACAAATCTCCTGTAATCATTTCTCATTCTTAATTATGAGTCTGTAATCATAGATACCACTGCAAAGGAAGCTTCCTAGGCCATAACAGCCAATGACACCACAGATCATTGACTTCTACTTGGCTTCAGGGGGCAGCATAGATTATAGGGAAAAATCTGGCATGGAGCTACAGCACAGTCTATGGAGTTCTTTTGAGGAGGCTCAATTCAGATAAAGAACCACTCTCCATCTCCATTAGTGTGAGCTTCTGCAGCTCTGATTCACTCCTTCTTGGCCTGTTCATGGAGCTGTGTTCTTGCCATCAGCCAGCATCAACTTCTTCTTTTCAATCTCATGAGAATGCTTTATAAAGGCATCTTCCCACAGGACCTGATATTTTAATTCTTTCAGAGTTCTTTTGTTCTCTCAATATCCTCTGCTCTCTCATATCCCCTCTGTGCCTCCCTGGGTCTCTAAGCCTCCTGGAGCTGCTCTGTGGTTGTGCAGATGCCTACAGCCACTGCCATCTCAAATTGATGTCTACTGTAAATTCTTGAAGAACATTGTGATGTAATCCCTGTTTTTTCAATTGAAATTGAAGTTACGTCATATCTACAACCTCATCAGCTGTATAATATGATTAAAAGTCTTCACCCCTATGACCATTAGTGGTCATTAAGTTAGCAATGCATATATGAACAAAAACTAACATTAATTACGGGAGAAGAGGAGGCTTTGTTTTCATAAGGTCTTTTATTCTTGCTTACAGGCAAATTTTTAAAATCCTGTCTCAGACACCAACAGAGCTCACCGGGACTTTTCACTTCCATAAGCCCCTAATGGGGTAAGTCTCATTCCTTTTGAAAACAATGTTCTTTGACATGCAATCATATATAGAAATTTAAAGAAATGGAAACATTTTTAAAATTAGTTGTTATTTAACTTAAAATCTATGTTATTATACATATGAATGCCAGGTGCCTCTTCCTCCCTTCTATCCATTCCCCTACATCCCCCTTTAGTAGCATAGTAAGGAGATCCAAAACTGGGTAGTTCACTAAATTTATTGAGCTGTATGACTGCATGTGGTATTTAATTTACTCTAATTCCTTTAGTAAGAGCTTTGTCACACACACATACACACACAAACACACACACATACACACACACACACACACTGTTTATGTGTGAATGTCAGACAGTAGACTGACAGAATGTCAGGATATTAGGAGGTGGCTTCTGATGTTCCTCTATCTTGCCTTTTCTGTTGTAGAACAAGAGCACCATTGAAAAATACCAAGACATAGCTCTTCTGCCAAAAGAGCGGTTCAGATTTTTAATTTCCATAGGAATGAATGTGGAAGTCAGCGACAAAGTACCCATGGAAATGTATATAAAAATGAGTGATGACCTCCTAGAGATGGCGGCAGATCTACACACGAAAGAACTTAAGGAGGAAGCATTTGTGTTATACCACAAATTTTTAACGTGAGAGCCTACACTTTCCATCTCCTTTCCTGTGACAAATCCCTCACTAATCCTGTCTTCATCTTCGTGCTTCTCCCCTCTGCTGGCTTTGAGAACTTGAGAAAGACATCTTTCAGTCAAATTTATGGCAGTTCACACAAATGTTTTTCCTTGCTATTCAAAGACACAAGAACCACAATAAGGGAAATCATGATAGTTCATGAGCATGTTTCCACAGGGCCCTCATTTTAGATGAAAGTTGGCAGTTTATGTGGTTGTGTCTGCATTGGTGAGTGTGTCAACTGCTCTATCTCTGGCCAGGCATCCAGTCACAGACTTATTCCTATGTATGGCAGAGCCCAGATTGCTCTTCTCTTAATCCTGTAGCATATTGTTTGGTTGAGAAACATGTTAGCATATCCAGTAGCTAGGGGGACCAAAGGACTGTGTACTCCCTGGGGTCAAAGGGGCTTAGCATACTTTCTGTGTTGTTCACCATCCTTGGGTATGCAGAATAAATGCAGGATGGCAGAGCTGTCACCAGATATTTACATGTATCCTAAGTGACATGAATGCTCTGTGTTTGAGGAAGGGAAAGATGGCAAAGGTCTCACCAGTCCTGCCTAGCCCTGTGTTTGGTGAAAGAGAACCTGAGGACATAAATGCAGGTGACTGTAAGGAGCCCAGGCTCTAGGGAAGAGCTCTGTGGGCCTGAATCTATTGATCTTCAGAAGACTGTTTGTGCTGAGTAGGCATATCTCCATCATGTTCCACAGAGGAAAAGAAAGGTCAGACTTAGACATGAACACAGATACCACATTTTATAATTGTCAGGTTGTGCAACTTGTAGAACAAGACTTCTTTTTGTTTTCCACTTTTGGTATTCTGAAACGTGAATGTAATCTCTTGAGATTACAGGAAATATCCTTCTCATTTCCTCAACCTTCCTAAGAGAAATAACTTTGTTACTAGAGTACTTATGTGTTCACTGCCCCCCCCCAATATCAGTTTGTCACAGTCAGTTTTCAATCCCACCCTGCACTCAAGAAACTTTCTTGGTTACTGGACTGACAGGAGTGTTGAAGCAGGCTGGCAGTCTTTGAGAGTGCCTCCTCTCACTAGGATCCACTGCACATCTCCTTGCAGCTCTGTGTTCTCCCAGTGTTTCCTGTCATTACCTAATGCTCCCTGGGGGAGGTTGTGCCCTGCTCAGAAACAATACTCTGTGCTTCTCTATGAGCACACACGCTTCTCCTTTGGTAGAGGAAGGATGAGACCCCACTCTGTTTTTTTTTCTTTTGAAGTTCAGGAGGAGGATGGTCTGTTTCTTGATATTCTGTGAGTTCATTAACTCTCCCTGCTGTCTCCTGAGTGCTGGGATGACAAGCACACACAATATCAGCTTAGCTCTACTTCTTGATAGCAGATATTTGAGGAATGAACTAGTCGATAGAAGAATTAGGATCTTTCTTTTTCCAGGCACTGGGATGGATATGGATGTAACATGTCAGGGTGAAACTCTTCTCACTCCAGCAACTTCTGAAACCATGCCTAGAGAGACCAAATTTTTTCAGGGTCTCATTTAGAAATTTGGACCTTTTCTGCTTACATATTCATTCTGCTTAATTGCTTTAGACTCTTCGTGGAGAAACTGAGAAATTTCCCAGAATACTGGAACTCCCTTTCCAAGGGAAGACGATCCAAAATGAACAAGGTGGGTCTTCTTTGTGTATGTGGTAGACCTAAATATCCAGAGTCACAGGGAGCTACTTAGCGAAAAGTCACAGATCCTGTCCCTGGGAAAACAGGACATCTCTCTGCATCTCAATACAGAAGAAAGGGATGGTAGCATATTGGGTCAAGTCATAAATAAGATTCTGACATCTCATGGAACTAGATTGTATCCCCAGTGCAGGAAGGGACTTTTATAGCCTATTCTCCATGGAATGATAATTCTTTAACATGGAGACACGCGGTGGTGGGGAGCCTAAACCCTATCACAATTGATTTAACAGTCTTTGATGATTCCTCATGGAAGGCCTCACCCTCTCTGGGGAGTGGAAGGGGGATGGGATGGGTAGGGGTCTGTGTGGGGAATGGGATGATAGGAGTGAGATGGAACTGGAATAGATATATAAAATAAGAAAAAATATTAAATTTAAAAAAAGTTTCATAAGTTCCTTCCCATTTGTTTTCTTCCCCCCTTTGCTGACATTAGATCAGGTCTAATTCTCCCTTTCTGTTTTGTGTTGCAGACAATACAGAGGGTCTTTGACATAGTTGAGGCCCTGAAGAGACAACTCCTGAAGCAATATAGTGAGGAGTATTCAGAATACATGGCAGATAAGGTCAGTGTGTGAGCATGAAGACAGGATGTTTTTGTATCACTTAATCAGCCTGTGACCTGGGAATGTGTTTTACTCTCAGCGGATGTTGTGATCCAAGGAATAGGGTCTACACACACTTGCAAACATATGCACTCATACCTATAGAGGACAACACACACATGCACGTACCCATGTACCTATTTACACACCCATATATTCATGCATATTCATTGTCACAGATACATACACCCCAAGTGTATTATGGTTCTGAGAACATGGAGGCCAAATTGTCCCTTAAGAAAGCCTTACAGTAACTGAGTAAAGGGGTGTTGGTTGTTTTTCATAGTACCAGGGTGAAGGAGGGGATCATAGATGCTGTGGTGATTTGTTATACCTGAACACAACTTCCTTTGTTCATCTCTTTATTGGCAGGTCTTTTTGTTCTGACTTTTGAAATATTAGACTAATCCCATTTTTCTTCCTATAGAAAAAAAGAGATGAAGAAGAGGCTGAAAATAAGGTCTTTTGGCATGAAGTAAGAGATACCATCAAACACTCTGCACACTTTACCAAATGGAGTGCTCTTCTAGACAGGCTGGTGGATGAAGTCGAGAAAGACTGGAGCGGGGAGGTGGTTCCCAGCCTGGCATTGGCACTTAAAAGTGCTAAAGTGTCCTCTGAAGAAAGCACTGTTATTACAATGTCAGTGCCATGCACTCCACAAGAATCCATGAAAGATATTACAAGGAGCCCATCATCAGACACACAGGGTGGAGAGTTGAAGATGGTGGAAAGCCCAGGTAAGTCACCACATGTTCATGACTTTAAAGACTTATGTTTAAATGGAGCCTATTGCACCCGGATCAGCCACACACATTTGCGAGTGCACCTCACCAGTCTAGTAACGCTGCACTTTTTAAGAGGTGTCTGAAGTTGGGAGCACTGAGCAGCACAGAGAAAGCATCATGCCCCTTGCAATGTTCCTAGTCTTTGTCTTGCCTGGATCCTCTTTGCTGTGGTAAAAGAACCTCGAGTGACCAGTGTTGTCTCTTTCCTTCCAGCCACTCTGACTTCCTGTAAAAGAAGCCTTTAACTTAGTTTAAGCCAGATCAGTTTCTTCCAATCAGATCCCCACCTCTTCAGAGATCTGTAGAGAATAGAGGAAGCACTTTTAATAAATACTGATATTGCTCATCGTGAGGACTGTGCTGTGCATTAGTATTCCTAAAAGACAATTGTGTTGCATGAAATTACATTTTCAGCATTAGGTAGACCTCTGAAGGAAATCCTCAAATATGTCACGAAGGTAATGTCACTGATTGAAGTGCTAGCTGTGACAGCCTCAGAACCTGGGGAGGAATCTCCAGAAAGCACCTGACAATTGGGTATGGGTGGCCAACTGTATATTCAAAGTTGTCTTCAGGTGACATGGGATAGAGAAACAGAGAAGACCTTGTTTCTCACATCACAGCTAGCTGGGAAGACACAGACCACAGATAGATTCTGTCGGACTAACAGTGCCAGGGAAGGCCTGAACCACAGTCAGTCTGCTTGCATCTACAGATGTGCTCAAATATCTGCGAATCATTACCCACATATGAACATGCACATTCTGAAAAATGCACAGATATCATTGACATGTGCAAACACATGGTTCACATAAGACTGAATTCAAAGGGAAAATCATGAATACTGAAGTAAAAAAATGTTCTCAAATATGTCACCTAATTACTTTATTACTTTTATTTTTTATTTGTATTATTGGCTTTACAGCCTAAATAGGCCTCATTTGAAATCCTGGACTCTCACCGAGGAAATGCTTAAAATCCAAATATGCCACTATTGGACTGGATTTTTACAAGTTTCTAAATTATTGGTTGCTTCTTGTCTGGGCTGGCATGAGTCAAATCTCTACTTGAATGCCAACCTCAAGCAAATTACATTTCCCCTCTTAATTATGAATTGGTGAGAGTCAGACTTTCCCAGCTGTGGGCCTGTGTATTCAATAACCCACATATTTACAGATGAGAATAGAGGGTCAGTCTTACAGATCCTTAAGCCTGTGCATGTAGCAGTCTACACATCTGCATAATATAACATGGGAGCAGAAGTAAGCTATGCTGTTCTTTTGGAATGTATAAACAACCAGAAAGAATGAGTGGTCTCTGCTGAGTTGTGAAACCTGTCCCAGACACTTTGCTGAGTTTAGTGCACCATCTTCACTCATCCTTGGAGTCTAGAATGCAACATTTCTTGGTTGTGTGTGCACATGATGTTCTAGGTTCTCAAAGGTCTTCCCCATCGCTACAACTTGCCCTATTTGGGACTGTCAATGGTTCTATGACCTTGAGTAAGACTGTGTATGTTTCCATGTAATTTCAAACTCTTAAAATTTGACTGTGTTTCTGGTCAACACGACTTAACTTGCCCTCTAAAATCTTTCTTCAAAGTCAAGATATAGAATGTTAGAAGGTAGGGTTAGTCTATGTCAGAAAGGCATAGGAGAAGAATGCCACTCTTAGAAGACTCAGTCTCAAGTCAAATGAGGACTCAGGGAAATGTACCTACAGACCTGAAAGTGCAGAGGCCACCAGACCTGAAGAGCTGAACCATGGACAAAGAAGACATGTCTGTTTGAGGAGAGTCGTGTTGGAAGTGTACCATTTTTTCTGTGTGTTTGTCCTATTGAGCTTCCAAAGGGGTACATGTTACCCTCGTGAGTTTAGAGGGGACTTTAACCACGGAGTTTGTGAACCCACAAAAAACCTTATTACAGGCAACTCTCAGTCACACCTAGAAATAGGTTCGTCCATCCACTCTAGCCAACATTGAATTCCATGCTCACATTGAACTCTGGCCAGAGCTTTGAGAAGAAACTCCTTGCCTGCTTTGTTCTTCTATTATATGTACAGGGCTCCTGGAGAGATACCCCAATATCTTTGTGATTTTCCTCCAGGCCACCATGCTGAGCTCTGCTCAGGGACACCAGGTCCTGTAACCTCAGACTTGTCTCTCTTTTCCATTGCAGTTCAGAACTCCAAAGGCCTCCGAACTGTGGTCATTCCAAAGGACCTTTGTGATAAGTTTCTGCGTTGTGCACGGAAGAACACCAGGAAAGGCATAGAGACATGTGGTGTATTATGTGGTACCATGGTAAATATATGAACCCTCCTTCCTGATCTGAGGCTGTTTCTTTTTTCCCTTTGGCTGCCCATGACTCCCAGAGAATATATCTTGGGGCTGTATCCATACATATCCCTCAACAGAAGGAACCATGTGTGAAATGACATTAGCTAACTTGAATTTTATGACTTTGTATTAGGTTGCTTTTCAGAGGTCCTTGACTTGAACATTTTCATTCAGTGGCATAGTTAGAAATTTTCATTCTACTCAGGGCTGGTGCCTGTAATACCAGTCACTGGCAAACTGAGATGGAGGCCTCCTAAAAGTTCAACTTGGCTCTCAAACAGAATGAGACACTGAAGTAAAAGCAGCTTGACATGGAGACAGGAATGTGAGAATGAGGAGTGAAGACAGCACCTTGGCTAATTATAAAAGGGAACACTCAACACTTTCTGTGGCCTGGTGATTGCCTACTCTGTGGTAATGCATAGAATAGAAATTAAACAACTCAGGACGTGTGAGCAGACTTAATGCCAGATGCAGACAAATCCCTTGATCTAGGTTGTGCTATGGGAGACATCTCATGCTCACCTTATCATCTCTGCATTTATATGGAATCCCAGCAAAGTATAGGAGCAGTCAAGTTGGGGAATCATTTGGGTGAGGGAGAATGATGAGGGTCATCCACTGGGGTGAGGGCTTCACTTATTTATGGGAAGTGGGATTGGCAGTAACTGTAACTAGTTGTTTCCTTGTGGCAGGTCAAAGAAGAATACCATGTGACCCACGTAATTATTCCTGTGCAGACGGCAGGCCCTGATTATTGTTATGCCCAGAAGGAGGAAGAAATATTTTTTAAGCAAGAGGAACTGGGCCTTCTGACCTTAGGTTGGATCCATGTAAGCAAATTGATCTCACTGATGGCGAGCTGCTCTTCTAAGTGCACAGCCCAGATCTGTTTTCATAGCCAACACATTGCAGTTCTTCAGTCTACTTTCACATACACTTACAAGTGTTCTAGTGTTTAGTCAAAGGCACATTCTTTTTTGAATTTTAGCTTTACTAATTTACATCTTAATCAGTGTAGTTTTTCAATGTTCCACATCCTTGTGAGTGGGTTGTGCATTTTTGCATCCCTAGGAGGTAGGAAAACATGGTGTAGACACCATCTACCTAAGAGCTACACGGAAGGACTTCACTGAGTCAAGAGAGATCATTCTCATGATTTGATTTTGCCTTTATGAAGACATACTTGTTTTGTGTACATCCAAAGAGCTTCTTCATGCAAAGTTGATTCCACATTTGCTTATTTATATAAAATGTCAGATGGAATTATGTTCTGTGAAGCTCCAGGAAGGCAGGGGACAATCCCCTGGAGGATTTTATTTGCAGAGATTCAGAATACCTGATAATGGTGATTGTGACAGTAGGAGAAGTGACTTTCTGACAGCTAACAAGACCTAATGGGGACTGCTTGAACACATTGGGGGATTCTAGATCAAAAGGCTTCAGGAGAACTGCTCATGTGGTTCCCAGAAGCCACAGAGGCGGGACAGTAAGAGAGAGAATTCAGAATGTGACCATCTCCATCTGCAAGGGCATTCAGTTCTCATGCTGGAGATGGAGTTCATTGAGGAGTTTGGCCTTTGAGCATTAAGCAGGCCATGGTACCAGAGACTGCAAGGTTTAACTAATTCACAGATAGCTGAGTATACTGTCAGAATACTGGAATCCTATCATTCTGGAGGTAAGACTTCTGGATGATGACTTTGGCACCAAAATGTTATAAACAGAAAGAAAGAGGCTTCAAAAAATGTGCTGAATTCATGTCTATGGGGGAGTCTCACAGGACTGTCATGTTGTGTCATCATCTAGTCGATCTTAGAGGATAGAAGAGTCATGAGTCCACTCTATGCAGAACTTGTTAAGAGAGTCTTCAAGTGTACATGAAGGGGGAATTGGCAAGATCAAGTTTTTTATTTTGTTGATTTTACCAGTTTTTACTTCCTTTCCTTTTACAAATGTATATTTTAAAATATAGCTAACTTGTAAGTATGCATCTTTGTGAATAATACACTTAGAGAAGGAAACAGGAACCATCCAAGAGCCGGGTCCAGCTTTACAACTTCCTTCCTGTGAGATTGATCAACTTCTTCTTCTAATCATCTCTCTCTCTCATTTCATTAGAATTCATATACTAAGTTTGCCTTCCTTCATGATATCAGTATTTCAGTACTGCTTGTGTCTTGAAATTAGAGGTTAGATATTTGGTTTTTACATCTGGCTTGCTTGTCTTAACATCTACAATGTTCACCCCTTTGTGGCATGCAGTTGCCTGAGGTGTGCTTGAACCTGGTTGGCAATGGAGGAAGGGAGGGAAGCGGCATAAGTTAATGCAACATTACTAGGTACAGTACCACAAAATAAGACCATATGTGGCTTCTCTACACATAGGAAGATATCCCACAGCCCTTTATGGCAGGATGGAAGGCCGGAAACTGAAGATCCACAGAGATTTTTGAACTGAAGTTTTAAATAGTTTGCGAACTCTTGGTTAAGACAGAATAGAATGTACTGATGACAGCAGGGAAGGAGATGTAGATTAGAAGCTGAATCACAATCCTTGGAATGGTTACTCTTAAGGCATCAGGTATAATTAGGCATGGATAAATACAAGTGTAGGTCTAGTGAGGGAACAGCTAAGAGTAACTGTTTAAAGCTCAGCTTCATTTAACCTTTTAGATGAGGTGGCCAAAGATATCATTTCCTCGTTCTCTCCACCTAGCAGACTAGAGATATTTCCAGCTTGATTTCAGGTGTCATTGTGGGAGGCAGCGGTTTAAACTCCTTGGGACCTGGTGTGTTGGGTATGGCATGGGGCTTACTGGGATTTCTTGAATTCTTTTGTCTCCATAGACCCATCCAACCCAGACAGCCTTTTTGTCGAGTGTGGATGCACACACACATTTTTGTTATCAGAAGATGCTGCCAGAATCAATTGCAGTGGTGTGCGCACCCAAATATAAACAGTGAGTATGTAGAATTTAAGCCTGGGCAGTACAAGAACAAAATCCTCTATGGCTCAGAACACTGCAAAAACATAGTAATATCCAGAGGTTCTTAACTGAGTGCTATAGAAGCCGCCATTTAAGGTGCACATTCTATCTAACAGCAGCTGCTGTTAACAGATGTGCTGATACCACTGTTGGTTTTCTAAGACAAAGCACTAAGAAGTGACCTCAAGAGTCAGAGGTTGAAGATATTCCACACCAAAAACTGCCAAAGAGGGTCATTGTCAATGCCACATTAATTAATTAATTCTACTGTTGAGTATTTTATTTCTTTAAGTAAAACTAGAAGAAAAGGACCATGAGAGATTAAAGTCACAGACAGAGAGAGATACACATAATGAGTAGAAAAAGGAGAGCAATGAGAAGGAGAGTAAAGAGAGGAAGAGAAGGGAGGGAGAGCAGTTCGGACTATGACAAAGAAGACAAGATCTAACAGAACTTCAATGACAGTGTTGACTAGGAATAGAAGGAAGACATACACATCATCTGTGAGGGAAGAAGAATTGTGCAGATCAGAGCAGAGACAGCAGGAGAGCAGGGGAACAAGTGTAGGTTTGAAAGAGAAAGAAGAGAGGACATAGATAGGAGAGGAGAGAGAGGGAGGAAAGAAAGGGGAAGGGGAGAGAAGAGGAGAGAAAGAGGGAGAGGAGAGAGAGACGAATGAGTGTTGTGGGGATTTCTGTTTGACTGTGAGTCTGCCTTTCTCTTTTCAGAACAGGAATTTTCACACTGACAACTTTTGGATTAAAAGAAATATCAAGCTGCCCCAGGAGGGGATTCCATCCCCATAATCAAGACTCAGCTCTTTTCTGTGTACGTATCTGTGTACAGGAGAACAAACATAATAACATTGTGATAATACCAAACCCTGTCCCATAAAATTTATAAGAGCCAGGGATGCAACCACAGAGATTCAAGGAAGCTTGAAATCCTGGAATCAGAATGCTAAGTCTAAGAGGTAGAACACTCTGTGTGTGATTACATGTATCATAATTAATATCTATATGCTTTTGTATACTTTTCATCATACTCTGATCCTGAAGGGAAAATAAGATATTTCAGCTCTACTTTTTAAAAGATATATACACTTTTATATTTCATTATATTTATTCCTGTACTTTCATTGTGTAGCCTTTTAAAAACAGACCCTGTTTTTATTTTAATTCGTTTTCTCTGTGGATTTGCACATGGGAGTTTAGAGCCTGTGTGGTAGAAGATGTTTGCAGATGCCCTAGATATGGAGCAAAGTAGTAAGCATTTCCTCCTTCCCTGCAAGAATAGTGGGTGTTGTTAAATCCAGCACTATTCCCCAAGCCCCACTTTGTAACTCATAGTTCAAACCAGGGTGATCAGTTTTTTTGTAGCCAAAAGCTTTCTACCAGAACTGTTCAAAATTACCTAGCTCCATTTTGGAGTACACTAAAGTTGTTTTTGAGATACTAAAAGATATTGCTGATTTAAAAAATGAATTATCTAGAACATGAGTTCCCAAGTTGCTAATTGTAATGACCCCTTTCATGGCGAAACATGCCCATAACATAAGCTCTTTGGCAGCTGCAGTAGGAGATCATCAATTTGAGGCCAGTTGATGTTACATAATAAGACTTTCAGACTGATGATTACCTATCATGTTGTAGACCCAGAGTGACCATCCCCTCAGTGTCATTAAGGTCACCAATACAATCTGATTGATGTAATGACTCCCCTCGAGTTGAATTGGGTCACCTTTGCCATCTGATGGACATTATGACTCCAATGGAGCACTGAACGTACGCATCTCTAACAACAAACACAACAACAAAAAAAAACAACTTCAAAATCTATTTGCTATGTGACTCTGGAAAATAGATGGCAAAGATCCTGAGATACATGGGGATGTACTCACTCTATTCATGAGGTATGAGATGAACTAGGTGGGAGTGTTGGGGGCCAGAACTTTTGACATTACTTCTAAGGACATCAAGATTTCACCTCTTGGCTGAGAACTGTCTGGCTGCAATGAACTTCTTCAATCAAAGGCTTACTGCTCAGGATGTGGCTCAGTTGTGAGAGTGTTCTAATTTTAAGCATTCGGATCTGAACTCGTTTCCCAGCACTGATGAAAACAGCTGTGCTTATGATTGCCTATAATCCAGCAGTGGGGAGCTCGAAGCAGTAGAATATTGTCAGGATCACCCACCCCCCCCCGGCTTACCTAGGCTATGTGTGCTAGCCCATGTCACACAAGGATCTCTTTTGGTATAAATAAAATGTACAAGTTGTTTCAAAACTGATTTCCAATCCCTAACAATATTTCCCTTTTTCCAATTGCAGGACTGCAGTCATGTCACCATCCAAAACAGCAGGGTGACAATCATGGATTTGCGATGAGTAAATCCCACTGACCAACCTCAGTGGGAGCCTGTGTGTGTGTGTGTGTGTGTGTGTGTGTGTGTGTGTGTGTGTGTGTGTTTGTGTGTATGAGTATGTGTTTAGTGCATTTGTGTGTGTGTGTGTATTTTGTGTATATGTGACTGAATGTGTGGTGGTGTGTATCTGTGTATGTATATTAACCTGTGTTATGTATGTTACATCAGTGTTAAGGATGTCATTGGTATGGTAGGTATTTATGGCACACTGTGTTCATTCACAGAGCCCAGATGAACTTAGTTTTACATTTCTGTTTTAGCAATTAGGAAAAGCTTCGATAAAACACAGAAGATTGTCTCACATGAAGTCAAGCCCTCTTGCGGACAAACCCTGAGTCTAGATGTGAGATCATAGAAATTTATTTCATTTCAAGGTGAGGTGGCTATATTTCTGACTCGTCAGCAATATCTTTCTTTAATAATGCAAAAAATGTCAAATGCGATACAGCAATATGCACAAAGCCATCAGCTCAATCATGAGCATTGCAAAGGAAACGTAATCTACAATGTGTTTTAATTTATGACATTTGATATATTCGTGGCTGCATATTGAGGTGAAAGATCATAGCTCTTTTGAATAAGGAGAGAAAAATTGATCAAAGATTGCATTATACTAGAATTACAATTCTAAATTGTGAATGTAATTTTTTGTTTTTGTTTCAGCGTCTTGTATTTGTAATGAGACCCGATGCTAGAAACCCTGTGACTAACAACATTCCCTGACTAAAACAGACTGTATGTAACATTTAACATAAAAGAGTTATGTGTATAAATTGAGATCGAAAAGTACAAAATGCAAGTTTTTAAAAATCATTTGATATTAGGAATCATTTACAGATTATATACACTGTAAAAATGAATAAGATAAGGTTTACACATTTTATGTCAACAAAGTATAATAGTACATCTAAGAACATAATGGGATTTCAAATTTAACAAAGATTGCTTTATTAAAGGATTTGAACATGACTGGTGGCCCCTCTTTTCCGAGTACCACAGGGAAACCTTTCAAGATGACAAGCTTCCTGGTAAACATTTTATTCTTACATCAATCCTTACTACAAATGTCCCTCATAGCGAAGCAAAATTTATTCCCTTACCCAGATATACAATCTTCTGAACCAATTTTGATTTTCTGTGCAAATATACAGCCATACATCATTTCTCTACATGAAATCTTACAGTAAATCTATAGTTAGGTTATTCATATTTAGTAATTATACCCTCAGATGACATCTTAATAGTTTTCATTTGAATTAGTCATATGGTCTATGAAAAATTTAGTGAATTCTGTTTTCTTTTTATATTTATATATTAGATAGAGATTTCTAAATCTACAGCTGTCACATACTAGCCCAGTTGTCTTCCCATCCATCGTATTTACAAATTGTTCTAATTGGCTGGCTTGCATTATGCATATAAAACTGTTTACATTTTATTTTCCTTCCATTTGAATTGAAATTATCCTATTATTGGGGAATGATATAACAATTAAGGTTCCATAACTTACTGAGTTTAAGGTGTATTTCTTCTTCCAAAACATTTTGTATCATTAAAGATCATTCAATTAGTATTAGTAAATTATTAAATTACTAAGGGAATAACAGTACTTAATGAATGTACAATTTCTTCTATTGAGAAGATAATTGTCAAGATAATTTGGTCCAACTCTAAACTGTTGCTTGTTTGAATTTTTATGCATGTGTAGGTGGGAAAGACTGATTGCATATCTAGTACCAAGGAGACCAGGTAATAGAGAAAGCAAAAGTGTTAGTGGTTGATAATGGCATTGACAAAGCTTGTAATTTACTAAGTGGTAATTGTCGATCTCATACAATATAAATTAGTAGGAACAAATTAATTACAAATTAACGAATAGGCATAAGTGAAGAAAGATAATTTCATGATTGCTGTGCAACTGAGCTCACACTCAGAATTAGTCACTATAAGTTCAACAAATTTAGTTATCCTCTGTGCAGCTGTGTCTTCATATGTAAGGATGGAATAACATCTGGGTGAGTAGGTGTTATAGCAGAAGATAATATATCATATACTTTACTATAGTCAGTCTTTAATATTTGCAAGGCACATATCTTCATACATTTTTGTCTTCTGTGCTCATTGTTTCACGGTTCTGCACTTATGTGTAGACAAAAACATTATAGCATTCCTTGTGAGATACTGTGAGCAGAAAGCAGATGTGCTCCGGACTGAGCAATTGATGTGTGACACATGATGAACTTGAGACTGTGTCTCTATGAGATCTGTGCATGCTCATTCTCTCTGCAAACTGGAGCACTCTCAAATTTACATTAGTTCAAGTAATGTTCTGATAATCTACTTTTCCAAATTTGTACTGCATAAGCAATAATAATAACCCAATTTGTAGTATAATAAGCATTCAACTCATGAAACAATCACTTTTATGCTACAAGGATGATGTTTGTCTTATTTAATTCTTTACAGAATAAGATTTGTAGGATGAGTGCCAATTGGAATGTGACTTTCTCTAGAAGCTGGCATTGTGGGCCCACAGATCAGTACACATAAAATAGATCATTCTGGAAAGTTTCTTACTTAGGCCACGTACCTATATATCAAGTGCTTATTAGGACAGATTGCATAGTTCAATCTTGAATTCATGTTTTCCTTCTCTCATTTGTAACCATGTGAACCTCCTATACATAATTAATTTCATAAAAAATAATAGTTATCAAGAGTGACTTCAATGGTAATTTGAAGCTTCTGGATTCTTTATCAGTCAAAATATGCTAATTCACTTCACCTCTGAATGTATAGGTATCATTTTAGAAATGTAAGTTTTGGGACTTGCATTATTTGTTGATGTTTTCCCTGATGGTATTATAGCTTTGCCAAATTATGTTTCTAATACATTTCTTTGGAATCTTACTTGTATCGTATTTTGTAAATAGGACATTCACTGTGATCTTCTCAGCCTATATCATACTGTGCATCGTTTAGGATAAAAGTCATAGAGGTTCATGTGACTCAGTAGGAGGAGTACTTACCCAATATTTGTAAGAATCTATATTTATTAGAAAATTTGTCCAGAAAAAAATGTCAAATTATTAGAAATACCTGTGGTGTTCTTGTCTGTAGAAAGATTTTTAATGGTTTAGGTGATTTATAGTCTAACCATGAAAGCCAAATTTGCATCAGAATTCTGATGTGTTTATTTCCCCCTCTTGATTTATGTGGGATTACAAATATCTATGACTATGCCAGCAGTAAATTTTTCATAACTATTTTTTTTCCAAAGAAAATGAAAAGACGTGGATTCCTTCCAGACTAATGTGGTTTCATCACACCAGACCGCCTGAAACAGAGTACAAGCTGATCCTACATTCAAAACAGCTGGACAAAACAGCCCTACAGACTACAGCCAGGATATCTGAATCATCTTGGAATCCCCCAAGACAGCGCCCCTTACCAGCAGGAAGTAGTTTGGAAAGAACGACGCCCAAATTCCCAAATATTTGTATAAATGTTTGTTTTCATTTAATTGGACTTTGTTATATAAAATTAAATAAGAAAAATATATTTCAAAAGAAAAAAAAGAACTGTATTTTTTACAAAAATTAACATTTTTGTTGCAGAGTCAAAAACCCCTTTCTAGTAGTTGTACCTAGACATCTGAGGCAAGGAAGTGTTAAGTGCTACATAAGGTGTATAGACGAAACAGCGCTTCTATTCAATTCAATCATTGTGTGTTTGTTCTAAAGTGACCTTTAGGATAAATACATCAATTTTTCATCAAATCACTCTCCTGAACACTGAAAGTATGTTTGACAGTGTCCTCAAATGCTGCCAAGAACAAGCAGTCATGTATTTCATGATTCAATAGGTTTTATTTCTCCCTTCCAGGCCCACCTTTGACAACTTGACTTTGCTTCTCTGCAGTTTAAAGGAAAGTAAGTGTGATACTTATTTTTCTCACTGTTGTCACAAACCCCATGTTCAAAGCAGTGAGAGAGGAAGAGAAATTCATTTGGATCACAATATACAGATAATACAAAAGGAAACGAGTGAGTGGTGATTGATGTACAAGCCAATTCCTCACAAAAATGACAAAATTTAGTGCTGGGAGAGAATTGGACCTTGAATGGGTTGATATCACAAACACCTGAGATTCAGAAACCAATTTAGAAGAAGGTTAGGAGGTGTGTAAGAGCTGAGACTGTGGACAAGGGCAGCAGCAACAACAAACAAGTGTAGAAATGACAGAGCAAATGTGACCTGCACAAGGCCTGCACAGAACTTTTAGTGTTAATGTTTCTCATGGATGATATGGGAGCCAACCTGAGGGACAGCAGTCTGTTAGTGATTGCTAAGAAATGGGTGCCATTTTCTTTAGTGGTGCAGCCCCTGACATAAATGCTCTTTTCTCAGGAAATGACACACTGGACACTTAGGCAAGAAGCTGCAATTAGACTCAGCATTATTATATTACAGAAGACATGAAAGTGGAAAGGAATGGTCGTTTCAGCAAGAGAGGGAGAAATATGACAGTGGGCAGTGAGAGTAATATCTAAAATTTATTGTATAATCTCTGACACTGTCACATAAAACAAGAGAATAAAATAAGATGGGCTGATACTTTATTTAGATTTATTAAAGTTTGCCTGAGGATTCAGAAAGCTAAGTCAGAAGCCATAGAAGTCAGGCACAGGTTTTCAATCCCAGGTCTCCAGATTAAGAAGTAGATGGATTTCTGTGAATGCAAAGCTACCAAGATCAACACAAGCTTGATCCAGTCCTAAAGAGGAACAATTGACACAAAGACAATCTCAGCACCAGGAATCATGTGCCTTTAAACCCAGCACTAGAGGGGTATAAAAGATAGATGTAGAGATTTTAATAGTATATCATGGATTTATTCTCCAGCCACAATGAGTATAGTAAGACCCTGAAGTCTCTTTATTCTCTAGCCACACTGAGGAGAACTTATATATATTCTGAAGGTTGGTGTGAGCCAGAATAGCCTTCTATTCTGAGGTAGAGAAGAGTTGTGTTCAGCTGCTTTGCTTTTCTGATCTTCAATTTAAGGTTAACCCTAATATCAGTCTCTGGCCCTTTTATTTTTCATGCTACAGAAAGGGGGAAAGGGAGGAAGAGGGAAGTAGGGGGACAGGAGTGGTGGAATGAAAGAAGGGCACCATGGATCATGAACCAGATGATGATGGAGTCAGAAGGTCTTTCCTGGACATCATGTACAGGTTCCTTGGATTTGCTGGAGAGAGGAGACCCGTTTGCAGAGTAATGCATACTGGTAAAAGATGGAGCCAGCAGGACGAGCCATGAAGAGGAAACCGATGCAGAGAGCTGATGGGGCCAGGAGGACCAGTGATTCAGAGAATTTTGATCCCAGGAGCCAATGGAAACTGGAAGACCAGCTAGGGTGGAGGTGTCAGGGGAGGAGATACATAGAACTGTTCAGTAACAAAGTATCCCAGACAGTCTTCCTCCAGTGACATAGATCTCCAAATTGTCCACCCATCTCTGGATGAGATTGATCACAGTGAGGATGTCAGTGTCCCCATCTTACCTCATTATTGTACTTTCTTTTCTCCTGGCTTTTACAGATAGGTATTTGTTATGTTATTATCTGAGAAGAGCCAAACATAATCTGGTTATTTCCTAATTAACTGAGTAAATTATGTTTTCATTTTCCCTTAATTTTACTAATGTTTATGTCTAAAATGTCTCCATACTCATCATCATCTTTGTTGCCCCATCTCCCTCATTGCTTGGAAGATATATATATATATATATATATATATATGTATGTATGTATGTATGTATGTATGTATTTGTATATGTATATGCATATGTATATATGTATATATGAATGCATATACATTTATACACACATACACATACATATGTGTGTGTTTACAGTCTTATATGTTTGTGTCTCAGTGTGTATAACCTTATATGTGTTTATGTATATATGTGTATATAATACATATATATATATATGTGTGTGTTTATGTTTGCAATCATATTTCCATGTATATTCTTGTGTGTATGTGTGTGTCCCAACACAGCTGAAAATCTCAGCCTTGTTTAAGTTTTGCTACTTCTCTTTTGTCTACTGAATTCCAATTTAAATACACTATGATACATCATCCAGTGATAATTTTTGAAACAATATATATTTTTTTAAAGATAGGGTTTCTTTGTGGAACTTGGAGACCAGGCTTGACTAAAATCAAGTGTTCTGCCTGTCTCTGCCTTCCATGTGCTGGGATTAAATGTATGTGCCACCGCTGCATGGCCTTTTTACATTTTTATTAATTTATCTTTTACATTCCATTGCCATTACCTCCCCCCATGTCTGTCACAATTCACATCTGCTCCTCAGAGGGTAACACCTCCCCTAGTCATTTTACTAAGTCATCTCACTGAGGCATGAAAATGGCACCTCCATACCACCCACACACCTGTGTCTCCTCTGAACAATTGATCTCTCCACAGAATGGTCTCCGCTAAGTCAGTTTCTGTATTAGACTTGGATCTTGGAACCCCAGCCAGTAACCTCATATGTGTCCCATCTACACCATTGCCACCTTTGTTAAGGGAGTCTAGTTGGGTCTTAAGCAGATTCCCCTTTGTCAGACCAGAGTCAGTGATCACTCACAATCTTGTATCAGCTGACTCTGTGAGTTTCCCCTTCTCAGTCTTGTCTCCTTTGTTCATACTCTTACTCTTCCCTCACTTCGTTTGTACTCAGGAGCTTGACCCAATGAATACTGAAGTGACTAGAGCCTCACCCAGCCATGAGAGGCTGCAGAAGACCCAGCAAGATATAGGTTTACCAGCATGTGCTGACCTTTTGTCTAGCTTCTGACCTTGCCTGACCTTGCTGAACCTTGCCCCAGTCACTAGGAAGCCAGATCTTTCCATGAGGCAAGGAACCAATCTGAAGTTAGCTGGCTGGGTCTGAATACTTTATAGTATGTGAAGTACAGAGCATAGCAGCCTCCATGATAGGTCTCTAAACATGGCAACAATTTCTGCAGGGGTAGTTGGCCAATCAACAAAGGACACGTTGCCCAAGCCTGGAGTCACACATCCTGAGACTGTTGCAGAGGCCAGACACTCCCCTTCCTCTACCACAAAGAATCCTCTGCCCTATCATCCCTCTGGCTGCTTCTCAATCCATGCAATTTGTCAGATGGACAGAGAACACAAGTTAATACAGTTAACTAATCAATTAAAACTCTTTGCTTTTGCATCAGATCAGTTCTCTTGGTGATTTTTGGATTCAGAATTTGTGCATAATAATTAGATATGGATTTATGCATCTGTTTCCATCTGTTTCTAGAAAAGGGTTGTAGGTTCTCTGGGATTGTGGATTGTAGGCTTTGTATCATTTGCTTTATGTCTGCTATCCCCTCATGAGTGAGTGTATACTATATTTGCCTTTGGGGATGCAAGTGGTTTTTTCTAGTTTTTCTCACTTGCCTGCCAATTTTGGATGCTTTTGTTTCTTAACATTGATTAGTAGTCCACTGTGTAAATGTACCACACTTTCCTTATCCTTTCTTCGGTTGACAGACATCTAGGCTGTTTCCAGGATCTGGCAATTATGAATAATACTACTATGAACATAGTTGAGTAGTTGTCCTCTTTATGTGGATGTGCCTCTTTGGGAACATGCCCAAAAGTAGTAATGGAGGATCTTGATATAGGTTCATCTCTAGCTTTCTGGGAAATCTCCACACTGATTTTGATACCAGTTATAAGAGTTTGCATTCTTGCCAGCAATGGAGGAGTGTTACCCTTTCTCTACATCTTCTCCAGCATAAGCTGTCATCAGTGTTTTAGGTTTCAACCTTTCTGAGATTATTCTGGTGAGACTCTTCTGTTTATATCTCTACCCCATTTTTAAAAATTAGATTATTTGGTGTTTTGATGCCTTGTTTCTTCAATACTTTGTATAATTTGGAGATTATCACTCTATCAGATGTGGGGTTCCCATTCTATAAGAAACTGTGTTATCCTGTTGAAGATGTATTTTTCTTTATAGAAGCTTCTCAGTTTCAGGAGGTATCATTTATTAATTGTTGCTGTTAGTGTCTGTGCTACTGGTGTTCTGAGTCTGAAGTTGATTCTGGGCTAATGTTTCAGGACTAATTTTGAAGCTGCTGTCCCTACATTCTTCATGCACCACAGTGAATTAAATTTCCCCTGTTTACATATTGTCTTCTCTGTTAAAATTCTATTTTTTGTTTGTAGTTTTTAATTGAACTGCACCCCATATAAAACTATACAGGGCAAGTTGTAGTTGCTGCCCTAGTATAACACTGACAGAGAAAACAGTTCCAGTGATTATATATATAAATATATATTCACCCATTCCTCCAGTGCACCCTAGAAGGTTCTCCCACATAACACAAACTCTAAATTGAAAATGCATTGTGATGCCTCCACCTGTAGAGGGTCCCCTTCCCTTGTCTCTTTCAATCCTGTCCATGTTTCTGCCTCAGTTCCACTCCATCATAACCTTTGAGACAAGATCTTTCCCTGAAGCTAGTTCTTGCAGATATACCCTCCCATGTGATTCAGGGAACCCTAAAGATCCTTTTGTTTTTACCTTCTTGGCTCTGGAATAAGAATCCTGTTCCACTCTGCTGGCTTTTTCCTAGATTTATGTATGGGACAGAATTCAGATCACTTTGTTTACTTAAATTTTAACAATGATTTTAAAGTTATTATTTTAAAGTAAATAAATACATTTATTTAGTGTAGAGATAGAATCTCTCTTTGTAGCACAGATTCTCCTGGAAGTACATCTTCAGACCAGGCTGGCCTGGACCTCACAGAGAAATACCTGCTACTGCCTCCTAAGTATTGTGAATAAAGTTGTTTGCCACCACAATCTGGCTACCGAAACAATTTTATTGACTTAGTCATCTTCCCTGGCATGTTTCTCTATTTAAAAATACATGAATGTAATAACTCTATTTACCAGTTTCATGTCCTTGTAATCATTAACTTAATGGTACAAACTGAAATTCTATTGATTTCCATCCTCTGTTTATTACATGAGCAAACTATTTGGCGAGTATTAGCCTTTTGGTGACACTGGGAATAGCACTTAGATGAGACAGCTCTAATAATTTTGCACATTCTATTATCATAGATATATATGACTACTTATGGGCACATACCAGGGGTAAAATTGGTGAATCAGTGTATGCAAGTGTTATTAATTGGATGAAATTTCTCAAATATGTCATGAATTGTTTATATAAACACATAACAAAAATATAGGAAATATCCACTCATTATTTTGGCTAATGTCAGCATTTTTAGTATCAAAAGTTTGTGGTATCAACTTACACACTATTAAATAAATCTTAGTTAGGAACTGAGGGTGTAAATGAAATTTCTCGTGTGACAAATGGTATTAAATGAACATCATACATACATATGTACGTATAAATTACATATATACATATAGATATGATATTCTTTAGGCCTCAGAATGTCATGCCCATTTAGAAGTTAAATATTTAAACTTCTGTCTTTCTGTATTTCATACTAAAATATATTAATTATATGGTTTCATGGGGTCTGTGTAGGTACTAGTAAATCCAACCTTATCTGGTTGTGTTCAGATGCTGAAACTGGAATCATTTATCCTCGCAAATAATCCCAGAGTCCCTCTTGTATTTTCTACCTTGTCCGTAGCTCACCATCAGTCCCAAAGGACCAACATCTGGGAGTCAGTCACTGTCCACGGTGCTGTCAATAATGTGAAAAGAAGACGACTGTGCTTAACAATCTAAACATCATTGCATTTGTGTGGTTTGAAAATGCACGTACTGAAATTCTGATGTAACACCAAACCTCATTCAACAGGTATAAATGAAATATTACATTTGACATATTTATGTGAATGCACTTGCTGTTCTCCTTCATGAGGAAACGTTTCTATGTTAGAAAAGGTGAGTGCAGTAGGGTTGGAGAGAGGATGGTGGGACTCATGAAGTAAGTGTTGGATAGATCCCTCTGTTTTTCAAATGTGGATCCAGGTACAGTAACACATGCTTTCAATCCCAACACTGAGGAGGCTGAGACAGAAGGGCTATTATGTGTGAAGCATCCCTGGGATACACACTGAGTGTAAATCTAGCAAGATTAAACACAGCAACGCTTTGTCTCAGAACATGTGAGCCAATCAACACTCCAGGTGGAACATAACAATGAGATGGATACTCCATTCTAAGGTGACCTCCCTTTACAAAATCATTTACCCAATCCCCACATTAAGCTATTGACTCTGTGGGGCATTCATTCCATCCTCAGTTAGGACACTCATAGGAAGCTAACCAGGCTGGGAAGTTAAAAATACTGGCTTAGCTGGGAATGGTTGGAACATATATGATTTCCAAGAATACAAACCTCAGAGAAGACCCAGGACTATGAGAAGTCAATTTGAAGCTGGGCCGAGGTGGAACATGCCTTTAACAATTGCAAACAGGAGAAAGATGCCTGTGAGATTCAGGGTAATTTAGTCTACAGAGAAAATTTTAGGACATCAGAGAATCTGATTCAAAGAGCATGAATGAATGAATGAATGAATGTGAGAAGTCTACTTTGGGTTAATAACATATTGAGGCTTTATTTGATAAGGAAAAAGCAGAAAACTGGAAGCAATCAGAATCCAGTGATGTTAATGTCAACATAAGAAGTATTGCTCCAAAGTTGAAGCTGGACAACATGCCCTTGTAAAGGAGTACGTTTGTAAACTTGGAAGATGTTCATATACTGTAGTGAGATAGTCCTTCTGTAGCACTGACCACGCCCATTGGGGTGGAGCCATGGGCGGAAGTGACAGGTGGAAGGAGGTCGGAGGGGGCCAGGGAAGGCGCTCTCTTTCTGGCGTGACTCAGACAGGAGAGGATCGGGTTGAATTTCCTGGTGTTCATCTGTCTAGTTTGTAAGTTATTTCTCCCTGAATAAACATCTATTCGGCCTACTTGTTTATCCTGATCCTTATTTACTGTGATAATATACAAACAAAATGATTCTTCTGCTGGTTAATGTTTGCCTTAAGGTTTACTATTACTGTGTAAAGATACCATGTCCATGGCAAGTCTAATAAGGAAACCATACAATTGGATGGGCTGGCTTACATTTTTGAACATTCAATCCATTAGCATTATTGTAAGAATCATGGCGGAGTGCAAGCAGACAAGGCGCTACAGGATCTGAGCATAATACATTTTGCAGGCACAGGAAGCCAATGTAACACAACAGGCAGTATCCGGAGCATAAGAAGCCTTAAACTAGCCAACACCCCCCCTCAATTGACACACTTTCTGTAACAAGGCCAAACCCCCACAAACAAAAGATTCCCCAAATGGTGCCACTCCCTTGGTGATTATGAGTGCAAATATATTCAAACTACCACAGTGCTAATTATGAACTTGAGTCTAGGATCACCTGGATGATGTGCATGCCAGTGGGAAACCATCTTGATTACTTTAATTGATCTGGGAAGACCTGCCCATTTTGGTTGCCTCTCTTCCCTGAAGCCGCACAGGACTGTAGACAAGGAGAAAAAGTTCTGAGCAGTGGTTTAATCTTTCTCTGTTTCCTGATTGTGGTATAATGGACCAGCACCCTCAAGCTCCTGTAGCTCTGACATTCCCTCAGCCAACACTCCTAGTTACAAATGGTTTAGAACTTCCAGTGCTATTGCCTCAATCCCTTTGTATTCCATTTAGATCACTCAGACAAAGCTGAGGTGGGATACCCTTTTTAACCAGATTTTAACAAATATCCATGATGTCAATAACCATCCTACCACCCACTCTTATTTAATTGTCTATTCCATCATTTCCTTCTGTAGTGTTGTCTGCTGACCCACTTCACTAAGTGGTGCTCTGTGTCTGAAGGCCTAAGGAAATCTAGCTCTGAGTTTCAGAACTATGAATGAAGTCAAATTGGAAGCTGAAGAATTAATTCATTCCCTCATTTAAAGATGGGTCAAATCTTGTTGCTTTGCTCTCTCTCTCTCTCTCTCTCTCTCTCTCTCTCTCTCTCTCTCTCTCTCTCTCTGTGTGTGTGTGTGTGTGTGTGTGTGTCTTTCATACACAGATCAGCACACAAAAATGCTCAGATATACAGGGTGGGGCGAGGTACACATTCATGTGAACAAGCAAACACACAGTGTATACAGTTCTGTGATGGTCAGTTTTTAATATCAACTTGACACAGACAAGAGCTACCTGTGAGCAAGGACAACTGACAAAAATGCCCCCCACCAGATTTTCCTTTTGACAAGAATGCAGACCATTGTTTCATTAATGATTAACATTGTTGGGTCCATACCACAGGGAATGGTGACATCACTGCACTGCTGGACCTGGTTTCTATAAGAAAGCAGGCTGAAACAGTGTTGAGAAGCAAGCCAGTAAGAGGTAATCCTCCAGATTTTCACATCACATCAGTTTCTGCCTTGAGTTCTTGCATTAGCTTCCCTTAATGATGGGCTCTAAATTGAAAGACCTTTCATGCCCAATTTTGGTTTTGGCAGTGTTTTCTAAATTTTTTTTTTCACAGCAATAGGATCTGTAAGGCAATGCTGTCCATTGTACAATTCAAATTATCTATTACCCCTGTTATGTACAGATTTGGGAACTTTCATGGTTTTTGTTGTTTTATGACCATTCATTTCATTTTATTATTCAGGCTTTAATGTCCCTCTGTCTTCTTAAACTTCTCCATGTGGGAATCCTAGTGAAACTTACCCTGCATACTAATGAATGCTTAGTTTCTTTGAACTTAGACTGTAAACCTCACCAGATTGTGGAAATCAGGGAACAAATGTATTGGCTTTGCATTTGTGCACTTTTCTCAGACTCAGGAAGAAACTTGATGGCTGCACAAGTGTCTCAGCGTGCAGAAGCAGGCAGTCAAAATGCACCAGCTGTTGGTATGAATGTGCAGTCTTTGAGTATAAACCTTACAGTGGAACTACTTTATCTCATGGTTGACTCATGCTCATTTTCCTGAGAAACCATCATACTGGCTTCCTAGTTGGCTGTATATGCTTTCAGTCCCACCAGCAATGGAGGAGTACTCCACTTCTCCAAATCCTCTCCAACAAAAACTGTCATTGGTCTTTTTTTATTTAAGCCATTCTGACAGGTGTAAGATGGTATCTCAGAGTGGTTTTGATTTGCATTTTCCTGATGCAAATATAAAACCAGCTGCATGTAAAACCAGCCCCTCTTTCTGTTCTGACTTCCTTGTGATAGACATTGTTTTTTGCAGTGATTATGTACTGGATTCCTCAGCCATTCTAGACTCAAATTTCAGTTCCCACAGGACCACTCTTTCCACCCACCCTTCTTCTTTCTCTTCTAATTTCATTTTCTTTCATGTGTATTTTTTTCTGGTTGTGTGTACATGAACCAAATGCATGTCTTGTTCCGATGGAGTTCAGAAGAGATTTTCAGTTCACCTGGAACTGGAGTTATAGATTGTTGTTATGCAACACGTTGTATCTGGGAGTTGATCCTAGGTCTTTTGAAAGATCAGCCAGTGCTCTTAACTGCTGAAACATCTTTCCTGTCCCTGCTCTTTACTATGATAGAAATATTACAAGAAAAGTGAGTTGTTCCCTAGACATTCAGAAGAGCTCTTCACGTGAATATTTTCTTTTTTTACAACAGTGTAACTAATTGTTTGAGCATTTTGATCATATTCACACCTCATCATTAACTCCACTCTCACCTCCCTACATACCCAACTTGAAGATTTCATCTTCTTCTTCTTCCTCCTCTTCCTCTTTCTTCTTCTTCTCCTCCTCCTCTTCCTTCTTCTTCTTCTTCTCCTTCTTCTTCTTCTTCTTCTTCTTCTTCTTCTTCTTCTTCTTCTTCTTCTTCTTCTTCTTCTTCTTCTTCTTTCCCCTTCATCAAGTCTAGACTGTATGAGTAACTAGTATTGGGAATGACATCTGCCCTTGAGTTTGGTTAAAGAGTATTCATGTCATTGAAGAGAACTGACCCTCTCGTAGCAGCCAATAACTTCTCATCTAGTGATTGGATTTTGTGCCTACCTCACCGCTCCATGCTAGGGTTTTTTGGTATTTGAGCTTGAATAGTTCTTATTCGCATTTTCACAATTGCTGTGAGTTCAAATGTACAACATCCCTGCTGAATCTGGAAAATTCTTTTCTTCATGTGATCCACCACCTCTACCTCTTACATTTTTTCTGCACCCTACTCCAAGAAGACCCCAGAGGCTTGGGGCATGGGGTGTGATAGGTATATCCAGGCAGATATGTGTTTATTGTTCATTTTATTATCATACAAATTTGCCCTTTTTCGTTTACGATGGGTTCTGTGGAATGGATCTTGCTAGACGTCTGCTGTCTATCTTGCCTCACTATCATTCAGACACTTCCCTGTGTTTTTAAACAATTGCTGAGTTAATACAAACTAATTTGACTACAATCTGTAAGCCTATTTACTTAAAAGTAAAATTGTAGAAAATTTTAATGGATGCCAAATGTTTGAGCGAAGCCTGCCTGTTTAGATGATTCTGAGTTTAACTGACATGGAATAAATTTAGATTGATCCATACTCTACTGCATGCCTTCAGAACATGCAGGAACAATCTACATTAGACGCACCACCAACTCACAGTAAAATGGCCTAAGTTGCATTTTCATAGCTTCTTTCATAGGATTGGCTTACTGCCTGCAAGTTTTGAAGGACTCCACAAACAATGAACTTGTTTCTAATCACAGCACACAACTTTCTGTGAGTGTGACCCTGAATTTTCCTCCTAATTAGAAATTTCAGAATGTGAACCAGGGAAGTCCCATAATTGCATAATGCCTTCTTTAGTACCAGACTTAGAAACTGTACTCATGATCTCCTCTTCCCTGTAGCCCTGGATAATTAATGCAAGAAGCTGAGCCTGATCTCAGAACATTTAAGGTCCACAAGAATGCAGGAGTGCAGGTTCTCAGTCTCAATCTCTCCTTAACCGCTCTCTCCTGCTTTTGTGCCTATGGGAAGAACTAAAGAAGTGGAGGGGACCACAATGATTGAGGGCTGCCTTAAAGCCAACCTGACACTAGAGTGGCCTGAGTGTCACAAGTGGTCTCTGTGGGGTTGCAATCGGAGCCAGATAATCGGCCCCAAGTCCATATCTGAGTGGGAGAGAAAAGATGAGGGAAAGTTTAGCTATCGACAATAAAGAAAAGTCAGAAAGACAGAATAAAGGTCGGGAGTACCCATCAGGCTATACTGAAATGCCTCTAGTTTCTTGTTCAACACTCTTATATACCTTAACCAAAAAGGGAACACAGTAACAAGTATATGGATCTAACAGCCTTTTCCTACACACTTATTCTATGGGGTCAGTACCCACAGCTTATCTACAAAATTTGTTCTCTAGCCTTGAGGTCAGGAGTAGCCACACCTCAGATTCATACTTCTCCTTCCCTAGCACACGGAGGTGCCAAAAACATATTCAACAAAATCATTGAGGAAAACTTTCCCAATCTGAAGAAGGACATGCCCATGAAGGTACAAGAAGCATACCGAATACCAAACAGTCTGGACCAAAGAAAAAAGAACCCTAGACATGTAATAATTAAAACATCTAACACACAGAATAAAGAAAGAATATTAAGAGCAGTAAAGGAAAAATACAGGTAACATATAAAGGCAGACCTAATTACTCCAAGGAAACTCTCAAGGCCAGAATGTCATGGATAGATATTCTACAAGTAGTAAGATTTCACAGATGTCAGCCCATGCTACAATAACCAGCAAAACTCTCAATCACTATATATAGAGAACACAAGATATTTAATGACCAAGCCAGATATTCACAATACATATCTACAAATGCATCCCTACAGAAAGTTATGGAAGGGAATCGCCAACCCAAGGAAATTAACTAAGATCATAAAGACACAGGCAACAGATAATCACACTTCAGCAGAACCCAAAGACTGTGAAAGGAAAATACTAAACTTTATATGGACAAATAAACGATCCAGGATAGGCAAACCAACCCTTTACCATAAAGGAACTTCAGGAGGCATCACCATCCTAGACTTCAAGCTCTACTATAGTGCTATAGTCCCCAAAGCAACTTGGCATTGGCCCAAAAATAGACAGGTGGAATTGAATCGAAAATCCTGAAATTAACCCAAACACCTATAAACACCTGATATTTGACAAAAGAGATAAAAGTATACAATGGAAGGAGGAAAGCATCTTCAACAAATGGTGCTGGCACAACTGGATGATGATGTGTAGGAGACTGCAGTAGACCAATGTCTATCACCACTAACAAAACTCAAGTCCAAATGGATCAATGAACTTTACATAAATTCAACCACACTCAACCTCTTAGAAGAGAAATTGGGAGGTACCCTTGAACAAATTGGTAGAGGAGAGTGCTTCCTGAACATAACTCCAGTAGCACAGACACTGAAATCGATAATTGATAAATGGGACCTCCTCAAACTGTAAGGTAAAGGACACAGTTGACAAGACTAATTGACAGCCCACAGACTGGGAAAAGATCTTCACCAACACCACACCTGACAGAGGGCTGATCTACAAAATATACAAATAACTCAAGAAACTAGTCACCAAAACTCCAAATAATTCTTTGAAAAAATTGGGGTAAAGAAATGAATACAGAATTCTCAATAGTGGAATCCAAAATGGCTGAAAGACATTTAAGAATGTGCTCAACATCCTTAGCCTTCAGGGACATGCAAATCAAACAACTTTGAGATACCATCTTACTTCTGTCACAATGACTAAAATTAAAAACACCAATGACAACTTATTCTGGAGAAGTTGTGGAGAAAGGGGAACACTCCTCCACTGATAGTGGGAGTGCAAACTGGTAAAGCCATTTTGGAGTTCAGTTTCTTGGTTCTTCAGGAAAATGGGAATCATTCCACCACAGGTCTTAACAATTCCTGTCTTAGGCATATACCCAAAAGATTCACATTCATGCAACAGGGATATCTATTCAACTATGTTCATAGCAGCATTATTTGTAATAGCAAGAACCTGAAAGAATCCTAGATGACACCCAAGTGAAGAATGGAGAAGAATATGTGGCACATTTTCACAATGGAATACTATTCAGTGGGAAAAAAACAAGGGAATATTGAAATTCCCAGGCAAATGGGTGGATTTTGAAGTAACCATCCTGAGTTAACCTGTTCACATAAAGAGGAACAAGGCATGTGCTCACTCATATATGCTTTTTGACATAGAGCAAAGGATCACTAGACTTAGGAGAAACCTCAGAGATTCATACAGGTTCCCTCATATGAGGGAAAAGAGACAAGATCTCCTGAGCATATTGCAAGCACATAGGGGGAACAGTAAGTGGACAGGGACTTAGGAGATTTAGAAGGTAGAAGAGGAGAAAATGTAGGATCAGGTATATTGAGTCAGGGGATGGACAGATGAGAGAGAGAGAGATAGAGAGAGATAGAGAGAAGAGAAGAGATACCATATTAGAGGGAGTCATTATAGTTTTGAAGAGAATACTGACTCTAGAGAAATGTCCAAAGACCTACAAGGATGTCCCCAACTAAAAATCTGAACAACAGTGAAAATGCTAACGTAAATTCTCTTCCCTGATAATGAGATTGATAACTAATTTATATGGCATCATAGAGCCCACATATAGTAGCTGATGGAAAGAGAAGCAGACACCCACAGCTAAACACTGAGCCAAACTCCTGGATTCCAGGTGCGGAAAGGGAGGAGTGATAAGAAAAGGGATCATTACCAGGCTACAGAAACCCACAGAGGCAGCTGACCTGAACAAGGTGGAGCTCATGGACCTCGAGAATGATAGGTGGGAAACCATCATTATACCAACTCAGATCCCCTGAACGTGGGTCTCAGTTAAAAGCTAGGGCAGTCTAAGGGACCTCTGAGTGTGGTACCAAGTTTTATCCCGGGTGCACCAAAGGACTTTTGGATCACATTCCCCATTGAGGAATATTCCCTTAGACACAGGATGGAGGGCCCAGTCCTCATTCCAAATGACTTGACAGATTTTGGTAATCTCTCCTGGAAACACATCAGTCTCCCTGTGGAGTGATGGGGTTTGGAAGGAATGGGGGGATGTGGAATGTGATGTGGGTAAGGGGGCATGGGAGGGAGGGAGAGGGAACTGGGATCGATATATATATATATATATATATATATATGAGAGCCACAGGCGATTTACAGCAGAGATTTGGATGGTGGTGAGTGGGGATTGAGCTAGCACTGGAACCTCCAGTCTGTGAATATAGCTGAGATAGTGTGTGTGGGTACACAGTCTGAGTGTTCTATGACATTCTCAGCCCCCAAGTGTAACTGACTTAGGTTTTCATCTCTCTCTCTGTCTCTCTGCCTCTCTTTCCCCCTGCCTCTCTTTTTGTGTTTATTTTGAGACAGGATTTCTCTTTGTAACAGCCTAGGATATCCTAGAATTTTCTCGGTAGAACAGGCTAGCTTGAACTCACTAAGACTAGCCTACCTCTGTCTCCTCTCTGCTGGGATTAAAGGTGTGTACCACCACCTGGTAGCACTTTGGCATTTTATTACATCGTCTATCTCATTTCTTAAAAAAAAAGGGGGGGGGGACGTTGTTGTCCCTACTATCTTTTATTTAAAATGCTTTCTTTTTTTTTACTAAATGTTTCCATGTATGCCTTCATGAATTTATATTTGGCATGTACATGTAAAGGTACATAGTAGTCAGAAAATGGTGTTGCATCCCCTGGAACTGGAATTACACTTAGTTGTAACACACTCAGTGCTGTGGATGCTGAAAATTTAACTTGGGTTTTCTGAAAGAACAGTAAGTGCTCTTAACCATGGAGTCATCACTCCAACTCTCATCGCTGTTATCTTAATAACAAGACATGGTAAAGTCAGGATACCTAGTTTGCAGGCATTAGCGCATGGCACTCTTATTTCAAGACATGCTGAGACAGATATGTCCTGGTGGGATGATCAGTGAAATTTCTTTGAAGGACAGCTTGATCAAATGATGGCCTTTGAGGTGACCTACACGTGCCTGATGATACCAGCCTGTGCACATTCACTAAACACCTGCACAGCTAGCCTTGGTACTAACCTCTGAGAATCTGACAGATTTCTAAGTGTTCAAAACCTCTGACTTTACAAGGCAGGTCATGAAACACCTAAACCCCTGCCATGTGGGCTTTGTTTAGAGGTGACTCTGGGCCAGACAAGCACTCCACCCTGTGTGTGGCCACAGTTATCTTGGGGATCTAGGGGACATACATACAATGGCAAACTATGGTTGTTCAGTTATCCATTCCAAAACATGAAACAAGACTGAGAAAATATAATGAATATCTACTTATACTTGACCCTGTTTCCATCCTTTTCCTCATAGACTTCCTGTCTTTATCTTTCTCTGTGCTGGGAGTGGAACTGGGAGTCTTGCCACATTCCCAACCTAAGGTTTTTAGAGACAGCATCTCACTATGTAGCTCAGGCTGGCCTTGAATGCATGCCCCACACCAAAGCCTTTCAGAGCTGAATGATTTGTGAAGGCTGTGGTAAAGAAAGAATATAGGCTCCTTTGAAACAATCACCAGGCAAGAACTGACCCTTGGCTATGTCTCAGCTAGACAGGTATCTTAAAAAATGGGGCTCTACTTAATATCAAAGCTTTTGAAACTCTGACCTTGGGCAAGCCAACAACCAGATCCACACAAGGCTTTAAAAATTACATGATGAGTGGTTGTTTGGTTACTGCAGTTTCCTGATGTGTTGTGGTTTTGTGACATCAGCCTGAACAGATGAAGATGTAGACCCATGGCAGGAAGACATCCCAGGCTCATGTCTGCAACCAAGGTGAAGTACAGTGACGAGTCCCTCTGGTTGGTTCAGGACACTGGCAACTCTAATCAGTGCAGCAGCTTCATGTGAGCCAAAGTACAAAAGGAAGCCTGGATGAGGAGAGTAGAGAAGGCACAGAGCCAGGTGTGAGGACCTAGTAGCATTTGGGGGATAAGCACCACCTTTCTGTGCCCCACAGGGAAGCCTCTGAACATGGCCACATGTGTTTTGAGCAGCAGCTGAGACTGCATAAGAAAGGAAAGAGACAGCATAGTACTGAGCTTCCACAAGATTCCACAAGATTCAGCTTCAGCTGCCCTACTCCAGGAGCCCCTGTGCCTCTCTACCTCCATTATTTAAGGCTATGTTTATGTCTCAATTAACACAGTCAAGGAGGGTCTGACACTATAAAAAGCTCCTAGAAATGGGCACAAGCTGCTATCAGGGCCTACACAGAGCAAAATAAGGTCAAGTGTGTGGACGATAAGCATCTGTTACATTAATTAGGTTGCTGGATATTAGCACATTGGATGCTTATAGCAGTCTATCAATCCTGTAGGAAACACAGGTAGTAGTATGAAGCTGGCAGGGGTTTCTGCCTGGCAGAAAATAGCCTTGGTTCTTTCTTGTTCATGGGGTTCAGACTCAGGGTGAGTTTAAGTTCTGAAGATACAAATGATTAGGGGAGGGTGTTCCAGCCATTTGACCCACCTGCTGTTGCCTTAGCTCTAGGTAGATGGGTCTTTGTAATCAGATAGCCAATGAACTGCCAGTGTGGACTTCTTAGGGCTAGCTGGAGTTTTCTATGGCAGGAACAGCCTTGGAAAGTGCCTGGTCCCTGGTTTGGAAGACAGTGCTAGAGATCCACAACTCTGGATGAAGCCACATATAATATCTTTATGCCTTACATATTTCACTCATAATTTTTATTTTAAAAATGACCCTGAGGTATCAGGAGGATGATGGTGGCTTATGTAATGTCAAAAAAACAAGACAGACAAGGAAACACCTTCTGGTACTCAGCTGTGCCAACCTTGTCCCTGATATTTGGGACCTAACAGGCTTCTCCTGCCTCCCTTCCCAATTCCCTGTTCTCTGAGCCTTTGCTTGCAGGCCTGTGTCCACCTGTTTAGTGGTTCTAGCACTGGGCCCCAGCTTCTCCATCTAACCAGCCTACAATGCATGTCTGCCTTAGTTAGCCCATCTTTCTTTGGGCCACCTGCCTGTGAGTTCAAAGAGGCAGAGGCTGCTTCTGAAAACTTGCTCATGGGTGGTATTTTCATGCCTCATAACTTTCTGAGAGGCCATGGTGGAACATGCTTATATTATGCCTATAATGCTCGCATTTGGGAGGGTGAGGCAGAGAGATCTGGTATTTTCCAACCAGCCTGATCTATCAAGGTCGAGATTCCATTGTAAGGAAAATAAATCAAAGCCAATCAACCAAGCAACAAAGGAAATCTTTTTAAGAAAGTGTGGGAATATAGGTCATCGGTACACTATTCATCTTGCAGGGTCAAAGGTGGGTTTAAGTTCCCAGTCTTACAAAAACACAGAAAACCATGTTTGTGTGCTCTGCATTGGCTGGTTATGTGTGTCAACTTAACACAAAATAGTGATTTGAAAGGAAGGGGCATTAGCTGATGAAATGCCTCCTTGAAATCTGGCTCTAAGGCATTTCCTCAGTTAGGATCAATGAGGGAGGGTCCACTCCTTTGTGGGTGGTGCCATGCCTGGGCTTGTTGCCTAGAGTTCTGTGAGAAAAGAAGGCAGTAAACAGCACCCCTTCATGGAGTCTGCATCAGCTCCTGCCTGCAGGTACCTGCCCTGTTTGAGTTCCTGTTCTGACTTCCTTCACTGATGAATAGCAAAGTGGAAATATAAGACAAATTAACTCTTCCCTCCCCAACTTGCTTTTCCATCATGGTGTTTTGTCACAGAAAAGAAACCTTAACTAAAACAGCCTCCAAAGCTAACCCTGGTCTAGACTACAGATATTCCTCACAGGTCATGTCTACCTCCTCACTGGTCTTATGATCTTTGTCCTGGTCTCTCTGGTCTACCCCTCTTCTCTTGCCCATTTTCCCTGACTTTTTCCCAGACCACCCATAACCTAAAGCTTCCAACTGCACCTGATCAGGGTAGCCCCTGCGTCATAGCCCATGCCAGTGTTCCTCTCTGCCTTACTCTAGTGTAGACATCTGACCTCACTCTTACATCAGTTCCCAGAGGACATAGGCATCTCTCTTCCCTGTCCCACTCTATAGTCACAAGCCCTCTTCTCCACTAGTCACTACCTTACTCATTGAATTGGGGAGGACCTATGGGGTGGGAAAGCAGATTCAAGGCAACCTCACCCTAGTGACTGAAACACAGTTGAACCCCTGTTTTCCAGAGATCCAGGGAAGAGATATAACCAATATTTTGTAAGGTGGCAGGAGATAATAAAATACTGTTTTTTGTTTTGTTTTGTTTTGTTTTGACACACTGCAATCTTCCGGACTACGTGTTTTCTTGCTTTAAGTTTGCAGTTCTTAGTAGCCTGGGACTTACTCTGTGGTATAAGATTACTAGGGTGATGCTCACATTACCTCAGGTAACTGCTATGCTTGCATTAAGTAGCATCCCCCACCTGCTTTGTATTTTGAGACAGCATTTCTCTGTGTCTTGGAAGCTGTCCTGGAATTTGCACTTGTAGAACAGGCTGGCCATGCACTCACAGATGTCTTCCTGCCTCTGCCTCCCTGGGTTTAGAGGCCTGCACCATCACCACCTGGCCAGTAGCCTTAATCATGGTTCTTCCTAGCAGCTAAGCTTGCACTTAGTAGCCTTATTCATGGTTATTGTTGTACATCTTCAAACTCCTTCTTCTTCTTGATAGTGCACCTTCTGAATCATTATAAAAAGGCTTATTGTTCATTAATATACATATGTCTTGAGCAGGAAGTTTGAGAAAGTTGGGAGGGTGGGGATAGAGGTGAGGAATGGTTACTCATGTTAAATGCTGGCAGGAGGGAGGTCAAATGAGATAAATATGGTCAGTCTTAGGCTTTGCAAAGATGCATCACATAAATGAGTTGGTGTTTGCTTGGTGGAGGCAGAAGCAATGTAGTGTTTACATTCCATCCACCATCCCAACCAACCTGCCTCCCTCATCTGAGTCAGTCCTGCTGCATTCAGTCCATAGTCCAATGTCACAGCCCTCACCTCTTTTATGCTTCTGTCTCTTCATCCCTTTCTTTGTCCTCATCTTCTTCCCTTCCTCAATTCTCGCCTCCTGGGATCTCTGCCCAATGTAGTAAAAAGACAGAAATCTTTTCTGTGAATGCATATAAAGGCTGAGGCCTTTGCTCCTGAGTACTATCTGTGTCAAAATCTTGCTGGGCACAGAATGGTGAACCCTTAGGGCCCTGTCCATTCTGGATGTCTTGCTCCTCCAACACCTTTTCTTTTGAAGTCCATTTCTGTGTTTGCCTACTTATCAATTCTTGTCCTTCACAGCTCATGAGACATTATCAAGGATGTAACTGCCTCCAATTTGAATTTGTCTAGCAATCTTATTAATGATGTCTAGTTAAGACCTACAGGCCTATGAGGTTAATTAAATGGACAATTCCGATACAGTTCTATCAGAGCTCCCTCTATTAAATTAACACTATAACATTTGAGAGATGCCTTAATGAGGTATTATAATTAAAAAATGCAAGCTAAACTAATGCTAAAAACATTGAAAATGAGCCTTTTACTTTAACTGATGGATTTGGAAAAGAAACTTCACTTTTATTCTTCAGAACCAGAAAGACTAGTCATTGGGTGATCCTTTTGGCATCCATTAAATACTGGCTCAAGAATCTATGGTAAAATCAGACATCAGGCCTGGAAGAGCATTAGATGCCAGCTGGAATGTACCATCACCATATGTTGGTGGCTGCAGGGCTGGGTGTCATATTAACACACAAATAAGAGTTTCACTCCTGGAGTCTGACTCAGAATGGCTGAAGTGTAGCACAGGATGCACTGCTGTGACATATGCCTATTTAATCCAGTAAAGGAAATCCAGGAGTCTGATCTCAGAGGCCATCATGTGGGCAGGTTGTCCCACTTGACAGGTGGTAGCAGTATGGTTTGATCAGTGGCCTCTTCCCACTGAAAAGCTCACTGCTGCTCAACAACTGGTACATGAACAGCTTAAGGCTGGCCACATTCTATCTAGCACTTCTCTTTGGAATACCCCCATCTTCGTTATTAAAAAGAAACCAGGAAAATGGTCACTGCTGAAGAACCTTAGAGCTGTAACTAAAACTACGGATCTCATGGGGCCCTACAGCCAGGCTTCCTTCACTTGTTGCAGTACCCTTCTGATACTTTAAAATCATAATTGACCTTAAGGACTGCTTCTTTACTATACCTTTGCATCCAGAAGACCAAAAAACATTTTGTCTTTAGTATCTCTTCTCTAAATTCTCAAGCACCCATGCGCTGGTACCAATGGCGTGTTCGTCCCCAAGTTATAGCCAATAGTCCCACACTCTGTCAGTCCTTTGTTGCCTCTGCCATTTCAATAGTTAGAGACTCAAGACCACAGATAAATATCATACATTATATGGACAATGTCCTTTTAGCAGAACAAAAAGGGGAAGAGGTATTATCTTGTGTGATGATCTAACAAAAAGGAGAGTACAGATAGCCCCAGTAAAAGTGCAACTCAGAGATCCCTAACCTATCTAGGTTTTCAGATGTTTGAAGACACAATACCCTCTAAAAATTTCATCCTGAGATTAGACAGGCTTCGGACACTGTGACTTTCAAAATTTCTTGGGAGATATTCATTGGCTATTAACTGATCTAAAAATGAGCAAGGATGAATTAAAATCCCTTTATGATATTCTCCCCTGCAATTCAGACCACACCTTGCTTCCATAGCTTTTGCCGAATGTTGTAATACTATATCCCTTTTGCAATAAGTGATAGAGGCACAACAAGTCACCTTTCTGGATTACTATCGCCCATTATGGTTCATCATTTGTAAAACAGCACAGGTTACCATGTCAATGTTTTGGCAGATAAGAGGGTGTTCCTAAGAGGGTGTTAAATCTCTATTTTCAGTTAATCTCAGACAAAATTGTCATGGGCAGAAAACAAGCAAAGGCCTACTTTGACTGTGATCCAAACCTGATTCTTCACCCTTACTCCAAAGAACAGGTTGATTGGCTCATGGGCTCTATAGAGAGCTGGCCCATAGCCTTGGCTGACTGCACGAGGGAAATAATCATTATTCCCCCAATAAATTAATTGACTTTGCCTGCTCCCAAGAGTTTATTTTCCCTAAAATTACCCTCTCGAATCTTATCCCAAGTGCGTTAACAGTGTTTACTGTTGGCTTCTCCATGGGAACAGCTGCTTATGAATGGAATAATGAAGACTCCAACTTTCAAACTGGGGCCTCGTCTGCTCAATTGACAGAACTATATGCTGTCATAGCTGTCTTCACTGCATTTTCAGATCAACCAATCAACATTTATATTGACAGAGCCTATTTTGCATGATCAGTACCACTCTTAGAGACTATAGGTCAGGTAAAAAAAAAAATCTCTGAAACTGGTAATCTGTTTAGGCAGCTAATTTCTCTTATGAGAACTAGAACATTCCCTTTTATTTATGGGGCACGTTCTTGCTAATTCAGGTCTTTCTGGATCCTTATCCAAAGGGAATAACTTAGCTGATCAAGCAACCTGCTCTTTTTGGCCTGCCTTCAGATTCCACTCAAAACACAGGCATCGAAGCAGCATTCAAAGGACACTCCTTACATAACTTCAGTGCCCATACTACACACACACACACACACACACACACACACACACAGAGAGAGAGAGAGAGAGAGAGAGAGAGAGAGAGACTGAGAGAGAGAGAGAGACTGAGAGAGAGAGAGAGAGAGAGAGAGAGAAAATGGTAGGGTGAGGTTCCCCTCTTATTGCAGAAGCCGGAGGAGCCCTTGTGACTGAGGGGGGAGGGATGCCCAGTGAGACTTGGAATCTTGAGGAATTCACAGCCTGGAATGGAAGACTAGGCAATGGTGAGTGGCAAGGCCTTTAGAAAAGATGGATGTATCTCTGTTGCTCTGGGTTAATGTCAAACAGTCTCATGTCTCTCCTCTGTTTGACAGAGAGGCCTTTGGATTTCTTCTGCAGCTGCTTTAGCTTCTGGAGAGTAAAATATTCTAAGACTACAGCCTTGCTCTGCAGATGGCTGTCAGAGTCTAGTTGACTCAAGTGTTGTATTCTCTGCCTCAGGAAGGACCTCACAAATGCCTCAGCCAGCTAGCTTCCCAGCTCCTGCTCAGAGACTTGGTGGTATGGTCCCCTGTTCTGGTCTCAGACACCAGGACCCTCATACCCACATTCCTGAGAGCCACCATCTTTGCCTAGCTTTCTGTCTGTCCAAGTGTGTGCTCCACACAACAGCCAAGGCATGTCAAATTAACTGTGACACTACCATACTGCTGCCTGGTCAAACACTGACTTGCTGTCCTGCATCTTTGAGGTTCCTCTTGGGAGCATTGAAAATCCTTTGTAATGCAATACTTCTCTTACCCTTTGTGGAAGGAAGGTTGAAAAATGGATGAGCTGGGTCATTTAATAAGTCAGGACCACAAGACTAGACTTAAGGGAAAGGGAGCTGGGCTTTTTAGGGAAATGAACCATTCTAGCACCAGAAGAAACTGCCTGGGCTTGCAGGGAGGACAAGGAGAAGGAAAGGGGACACTGAGCACCAAAGTCCTCTGTCCTTGTTTTTCAATATTGCAGACCCCATGTGGCTGCTATTGGGGAGGTTTCCTCCACCCCCACTTTGAGGCACAAATGTGAGTGCATCTCGGGCATTACTCACTCTCAACAATAGCACATGCAATATTAAGTCACAAGGGTTTCTAGGAAACACTAAGTGAAACTACTTCACAGTTGCTGTCTTGTAACACTGTAGTACCACCTCCTCTCCAGTTGGGGCAGCAACAGTCTATTCTTCCCTGGACAGCAGTTACCTCACTTTGCTGTCATCTGCTGCAATCCTCGGTAGTGCTCTTTCCTGAACCTACCAGTTGGGGAATATTATTTTAAGTTGTATTTTTTTTTTTATGCTGAATTTGTTTAACCCTGTGAAGTTGTGTAATTGTTCTTTTCTAAAACAGGAGATGGTCTAATAAAGAGCTGAAGGACAATAGCGAGGCTGGAGAAAGGACAGGTGGGGCTGGCAGGCAGACAGTATACATAGAAGGAGAACGGAGAAAGAGAGGAAGTAAGAAGCAAACAAGGGGAGGAGGGTGACATGGACAAGCCACTCACCGAGCCCAGGAGTAAGGGTGAAATAAGATGTGCAGGAGTAACAAAAGGAAAAAGCCCAGAGCATAATGTCATCAGAATAGTTTATAGTTAATAAAAGCTGACTATCAACTGGCCAAGCTCAGGTCAGGAATTCATATTTAAGAAGGCCCTGTGTGTGATTTGGGAGCTGGAGGTGTGTCCCACAAAAAAAGTAAGAGTAAAACTCTTAGTACACTTGCCTCTTTGCGGGGCTCTTTTGCACTAACCAGACAGTAAAATGAATTCTGACACTTACTGCCAGCTTTAGGTTAACATATCAACAGTGACTGATACTTTCTCTTTGCTAAAGGAGGGGTTAAAAATCAGAACACACAACCTTTGAGGTACTTCAAGACAGGGATATCTAAACAGTTCATCATCATTATCAGGAGAATTTAGTTCCTGTTTCCTTCTCTAAGTGTATTATTCACAAAGATGCATACTTACAAGTTAGCTATATTTTAAAATATACATTTGTAAAAGGAAAGGAAGTAAGAACTGGTAAAATCAACAAAATAAAAAACTTGATCTTGCCAATTCCCCCTTCATGAACATTTGAAGACTCCCTTAACCAGTTCTGCATAGAGTGGACTCATGACTCTTCTATCCTCTAAGGTCTACTAGATGATGACACAACATGACAGTCCCCTGTGAGACTCCCCCATAGACATGAATTCAGCACATTTTTTTTGAAGCCTCTTTCTTTCTGTTTATTACATTTTGGTGCCAAAGTCCTCATCCAGAAATCTTACCTCCAGAATGATAGGATTCCATTATTCTGACAGTATACTCAGTTATCTGTGGATTAGTTAAACCTTGCAGTCTCTGGTACCATGGCCTGCTTAAAACTCAAAGGCCAAACTCCTCAATGAACTCCATCTCCAGCATGAGAACTGAATGCCCTTTCAGATGGAGATTTCCCCTGGGTCACATTCTGAATTCTCTCTCTTACTGTCCCTGCTCTGTGGCTTCTGGGAACCACATGAGCAGTTCTCCTGAAGCCTTTTGATCTAGAATCCCCCAATGTGTTGAAGCAGTCCCCATTAGGTCTTGTTAGCTGTCAGAAAGTCACTTCTCCTGCTGTCACACTCACCATTATCAGGTATTCTGAATCTCTGCAAACAAAAGCCTCCAGGGGATTATCTCCTGCCTTCCTGGAGCTTCACAGAACATAATTCCATCTGACATTGAATATAAATAAGCAAATGTGGATTCAACTTTGCGTGAAGAAGCTCTTTGGGTGTACACAAAACAAGTACGTCTTCAAAAAGGCAAAATCAAATCATGAGAGTGATCTCTCTTGACTCAGTGAAGTCCTTCCATGTAGCTCTTAGGTAGATGGTGTCTACACCATGTTTTCCTACCTCCTAGGGAGGCAAAAATGCACAACCCACTCACAAGGATGTGAAACATTGAAAAACTACACTCCTTAAGATGTAAATTAGTAAAGCTGAAATTCACAAAGGAATGTGCCTTTGACTAAACACTAGAACACTTGTAAGTGTATGTGCAAAGAGACTGAAGAACTGCAATGTGTTGGCTATGAAAACACAGATCTGGGCTGTGCACTTGGAAGAGCAGCTCGCCATCAGTGAGATCAATTTACTTACATGGATCCAACCTAAGGTCAGAAGGCCCAGTTCCTCTTGCTTAAAAAAAATATTTCTTCCTCCTTCTGGGCATAACAATAATCAGGGCCTGCTGTCTGCACAGGAATAATTACATGGGTCACATGGTATTCTTCTTTGACCTGCCACGAGGAAACAACTAGTTACAGTTACTGCCAATCCCACTTCCCATAAATAAGTGAAGCCCTCACCCCAGTGGATGACCCTCATCATTCTCCCTCACCCAAACGATTCCCCAACTTGACTGCTCCTATACTTTGCTGGGATTCCATATAAATGCAGAGATGATAAGGTGAGCATGAGATGTCTCCCATAGCACAACCTAGATCAAGGGATTTGTCTGCAGCTGTCATTAAGTCTGCTCACAGGTCCTGAGGTGTTTAATTTCTATTCTATGCATTACCACAGAGTAGGCAATCACCAGGCCACAGAAAGTGTTGAGTGTTCCCTTTTATAATTAGCCAAGGTGCTGTCTCCACTCCTCATTCTCACATTCCTGTCTCCAAGTCAAGCTGCTTTTACTTCAGTGTCTCATTCTGTTTGTGAGCCGAGTTGAACTTTTAGGTGGCCTCCATCTCAGTTTGCCAGTGACTGGGATTACAGGCACCAGCCCTCAGTAGAATGAAAATTTCTAACTATGCCACTGAATGAAAATGTTCAAGTCAAGGACCTCTGAAAAGCAACCTAATACAAAGTCATAAAATTCAAGTTAGCTAATGTCATTTCACACATGGTTCCTTCTGTTGAGGGATATGTATGGATACAGCCCCAAGATATATTCTCTGGGAGTCATGGGCAGCCAAAGGGGACAAAGAAACAGCCTCAGATCAGGAAGGAGTGTTCATATATTTACCATGGTACCACATAATACACCGCATGTCTCTATGCCTTTCCTGGTGTTCTTCCGTGCACAACGCAGAAACTTATCACAAAGGTCCTTTGGAATGATCACAGTTCGGAGGCCTTTGGAGTTCTGAACTGCAATGGAAAAGAGAGACAAGTCTGAGGTTACAGGACCTGGTGTCCCTGAGCAGAGCTCAGCATGGTGGCCTGGAGGAAAATCACAAAGATATTGGGGTATCTCTCCAGGAGCCCTGTACATATAATAGAAGAACAAAGCAGGCAAGGAGTTTCTTCTCAAAGCTCTTGCCAGAGTTCAATGTGAGCATGGAATTCAATGTTGGCTAGAGTGGATGGACGAACCTATTTCTAGGTGTGACTGAGAGTTGCCTGTAATAAGGTTTTTTGTGGGTTCACAGACTCCGTGGTCAAAGTCCCCTCTAAACTCACGAGGGTAACATGTACCCCTTTGGAAGTTCAATAGGACAAACACACAGAAAAAATGGTACACTTCCAACACGACTCTCCTCAAACAGACATGTCTTCTTTGTCCATGGTTCAGCTCTTCAGGTCTGGTGGCCTCTGCACTCTCAGGTCTGGAGGTACATTTCCCTGAGTCCTCATTTGACTTGAGACTGAGTCTTATAAGAGTGACATTCTTCTCCTATGCCTTTCTGACATAGACTAACCCTACCTTCTAACATTCTATATCTTGACTTTGAAGAAAGATTTTAGAGGGCATGTTAAGTCGTGTTGACCAGAAACACAGTCAAATTTTAAGAGTTTGAAATTACATGGAAACATACACAGTCTTTCTCAAGGTCTTAGTACCATTGACAGTCCCAAATAGGGCATGTTGTAGAGATGGGGGAGACCTTTGAGAACCTAGAACATCATGTGCACACACAACCAAGAAATGTTGCATTCTAGATTCCAATGTTGAGTGAAGATGGTGCACTAAACTCAGCAAAGTGTCTGGGACAGGTTTTGCAATTCAGCTGAGACTACTCATTCATTCCTGGTTGTTTCTACATCGAAAAGGAACAGCATAGCTTACTTCTGCTCCCATTTTATATTATGCAGATGTGTAGATTGCTACATGCACAGGCTTAAGGATCTCTAAGACTGACCCTCTATTCTCATCTGTAAATATGTGGGTTATTGAATACACAGGCCCACAGCTGGGAAAGTCTGACTCTCACCAATTCATAATTAAAAGGGGAAATGTAATTTGCTTGAGGTTGGCATTCAAGTAGAGATTTGACTCATGCCAGCCCAGACAAGAAGCAACCAATAATTTAGAAACTTGTAAAAATCCAGTCCAATAGTGGCATATTTGGATTTTAAGCATTTCCTCGGTGAGAGTCCAGGATTTCAACTGAGGCCTATTTAGGCTGTAAAGCCAATAACACAAATAAAAAATAAAAGTAATAAAGTAATTAGGTGACATATTTGAGAACATTTTTTTACTTCAGTATTCATGATTTCCCCTTTGAATTCAGTCTTATATGAACCATGTGTTTGCACATGTCAATGATATCTGTGCATTTTTCAGAATGTGCATGTTCATGTGTGGGTAATGATTCGCAGATATTTGAGCAAGCAAGTAGATGCAAGCAGACTGACTGTGGTTCAGGCCTTCCCTGGCACTGCTAGTCCAACAGAATCTATCTGTGGTCTGTGTCTTCCCAGCTAGCTGTGCTGTGAGAAACAAGGCCTTCTCTGTTTCTCTGTCCCATGTCACCTGAAGACAACTTTGAATATACAGTTGGCCACCCATACCCAATTGTCAGGTGCTTTCTGGAGATTCCTCCCCAGGTCCTGAGGCTGTCACAGCTAGCACTTCATTCAGTGTCATTACCTTCGTGACATATTTGAAGATTTCCTTCAGAGGTCTACCTAATGCTGAAAATGTAATTTCATGCAACACAATTGTCTTTTAGGAATAGTAATGCACAGCACAGTCCTCACGATGAGCAATATCAGTATTTCTTAAAAGTGCTTCCTCTATTCTCTACAGAGCTCTGAAGAGGTGGGGACCTGATTGGAAGAAACTGATCTGGCTTAAACTAAGTTAAAGGCTTCTTTTACAGGAAGTCAGAGTGGCTGGAAGGAAAGAGACAACACTGGTCACTTAAGGTTCTTTTACCACAGCAAAGAGGATCCAGGCAAGACAAAGACTAGGAACATTGCAAGGGGCATGATGCTTTCTCTGTGCTGCTCAGTGCTCCCAACTTCAGACACCTCTTAAAAAGTGCAGCGTTACTAGACTGGTGAGGTGCACTCGCAAATGTGTGTGGCAGATCCGGGTGCAATAGGCTCCATTTAAACATAAGTCTTTAAAGTCATGAACATGTGGTGACTTACCTGGGCTTTCCACCATCTTCAACTCTCTGCCCTGTGTGTCTGATGATGGGCTCCTTGTGATATCATTCATGGATTCTTGTGGAGTGCATGGCACTGATGTTGTAATAACAGTGCTTTCTTCAGAGGACACTTTAGCACTTTTAAGTGCCAGTGCCATGCTGGGAACCACCTCCCTGCTCCAGTCTTTCCCAACTCCATCCACCAGCCTGTCTAGAAGAGCACTCCATTTGTCAAAGTCTGTGAAGTGTTTGATGGTATCGCTTACTTCATGCCAAAAGGCCTTATTTTCAGCCTCTTCTTCATCTCTTTTTATCTATAGGAAGAAAAATGGGATTAGTCTAATATTTCAAAAGTCAGAACAAAAAGACCTGCCAATAAAGAGATGAACAAAGGAAGTTGTGTTCAGGTATAACAAATCACCACAGCATCTATGCTCCCCTCCATCACTCTGGTACTATGAAAAACAACCAACACACCTTTACTCAGTTACTGTAAGGCTTTCTTAAGGGACAATTTGGCCTCCATGTTCTCAGAACCATAATACACTTGGGGTGTATGTATCTGTGACAATGAATATGCATGAATATATGGGTGTGTAAATAGGTACATGGGTACGTGCATGTGTGTGTTGTCCTCTATAGGTATGAGTGCATATGTTTACTAGTGTGTGTAGACCCTATTCCTTGGATCACAACATCCGCTGAGAGTAAAACACAGTCCCAGGTCACAGGCTGATTAAGTGATAGAAAAACATCCTGTCTTCATGCTCACACACTGACCTTATCTGCCAGGTATTCTGAATACTCCTTGCTATATTGCTACAGGAGTTGTCTCTTCAGGGCCTCAACTATGTGAAAGACCGTATGTATTGTCTGCAACACAAAACAGAAAGGGAGAATTAGACCTGATCTAATGTCAGCAAAGGGGGGAAGAAAACAAATGGGAAGGGACTTATGAAACTTTTTTTTAAATTTAATATTTTTTCTTATTTTGTATATCTATTCCAGTTCCATCTCACTCCTATCATCCCATTCCCCACAGAGACCCCTACCCATCCCATCCCCCTTCCACTCCCCAGAGAGGGTGAGGCCTTCCATGAGGAATCATCAAAGACTGTTAAATCAATTGTGATAGGGTTTAGGCTCCCCACCACCCCGTGTCTCCATGTTAAAGAAGTATCATTCCATGGAGAATAGGCTCTAACAGTCCCTTCCTGCACTGGGGATGCAATCTAGTTCCATGAGATGTCAGAATCTTATTTATGACTTGACCCCAATATGCTACCATCCCTTTCTTCTGTATTGAGATGCAGAGAGATGTCCTGTTTACCCAGGAACAGGATCTGTGACTTTTCGCTAAGTAGCTCCCTGTGACTCTGGATATTTAGGTCTACCACATACACAAAGAAGACCCACCTTGTTCATTTTGGATCGTCTTCCCTTGGAAAGGGAGTTCCAGTATTCTGGGAAATTTCTCAGTTTCTCCACGAAGAGTCTAAAGCAATTAAGCAGAATGAATATGTGAGCAGAAAAGGTCCAAATTTCTAAATGAGACCCTGAAAAAATTTGGTCTCTCTAGGCATGGTTTCTGAAGTTGCTGGAGTGAGATGCATTTCACCCTGACATGTTACATCCATATCCATCCCAGTGCCTGGAAAAAGAAAGATCCTAATTCTTCTATCGACTAGTTCATTCCTCAAATATCTGCTATCAAGAAGTAGAGCTAAGCTGATATTGTGTGTGCTTGTCATCCCAGCACTCAGGAGACAGCAGGGAGAGGTAATGAACTCAGAGAATATCAAAGAAACAGACCATCCTCCTCCTGAACTTCAAAAGAAAAAAAACAGAGTGGGGTCTCATCCCTCCTCTACCAAAGGAGAAGCGTGTGTGCTCATAGAGAAGCACAGAGTATTGTTTCTGAGCAGGGCACAACCTCCCACAGGGAGCATTAGGTAATGACAGGAAACACTGGGAGACCACAGAGCTGCTAGGAGCTGTGCAGTGGATCCTAGTGAGAGGAGGCACCCTCAAAGACTGCCAGCCTGCTTCAACACTCCTGTCAGTTTAGGAACCAAGAAAGTTTCTTGAGTGCAGGGTGGGATTGAAAACTGATTGTGACAAACTGATATGGGGGGGAGGGGCAGTGAACACATAAGTACTCTAGTAACAAAGTTATTTCTCTTAGGAAGGTTGAGGAAATGAGAAGTATATTTCCTGTAATCTCAAGAGTCTGACCTTTCTTTTCCTCTGTGGAACATGATGGAGATATGCCTACTCAGCACAAACAGTCTTCTGAAGATCAATAGATTCAGGCCCACAGAGCTCTTCCCTAGAGCCTAGGCTCCTTACAGTCACCTGCATTCATGTCCTCAGGTTCTCTTTCACAAAACACAGGGCTAGGCAGGACTGGTGAGACCTTTGCCATCTTTCCCTTCCTCAAACACAGAGCATTCATGTCACTTAGGATACATGTAAATATCTGGTGACAGCTCTGCCATCCTGCATTGATTCTGCCTACCCAAGGATGGTGAACAACACAGAAAGTATGCTAAGCCCCTTTGACCCCAAGGAGTACACAGTCCTTTGGTCCCCCTAGCTACTGGATATGCTAACATCTTTCTCAACCAAACAATATGCTACAGGATTAAGAGAAGAGCAATCTGGGCTCTGCCATACATAGGAATAAGTCTGTGACTGGATGCCTGGCCAGAGATAGAGCAGTTGACACACTCACCAATGCAGACACAACCACATAAACTGCCAACTTTCATCTAAACTGAGGGCCATGTGGAAACATGCTCATGAACTATCATGATTTCCCTTATTGTGGTTCTTGTGCCTTTGAATAGCAAGGAAAACATTTGTGTGAACTGCCATAAATTTGACTGAAAGATGTTTTCTCAAGTTCTCAAAGCCAGCAGAGTGGAGAAGCATGAAGATGAAGACAGGATTAGTGAGGGATTTGTCACAGGAAAGGAGATGGAAAGTGCAGGCTCTCACGTTAAAAATTTGTGGTATAACACAAATGCTTCCTCCTTAAGTTCTTTCGTGTGTAGATCTGCCGCCATCTCTAGGAGGTCATCACTCATTTTTATAAACATTTCCATGGGTACTTTGTCGCTAACTTGCACATTCATTCCTATGGAAATTAAAAATCTGAACCGCTCTTTTGGCAGAAGAGCTATGTCTTGGTATTTTTCCATGGTGCTCTTGTTCTACTACAGAAAAGACAATATAGAGGAACATCAGAAGCCACCTCCTAATATCCTGACATTCTGTCAGTCTACTGTCTGACATTCACACATAAATAGTGTGTGTGTGTGTGTTTGCGTGTGTGTGTAAGTGTCTAACAAAGCTCTTACTAAAGGAATTAGAGTAAATTAAATACCACATGCAGTCATATAGCTCAATAAATTTAGTGACCTACCCAGTTTTGGATCTCCTTACTATGCTACTAAAGGGGGAGGTAGGGGAATGAATAGAAGGGAGGAAGAGGCACCTGGCATTAATATGTAAAATAACATAGATTTTAAGTTAAATAGCTACTAATTTAAAAAATGATTCCATTTCTTTAAATTTCTATATATGATTGCATGTCAAAGAACATTGTTTTCAAAAGGAATGAGACTTACCCCATTAGGGGCCATGGGAGTGAAAAGTCCTGGTGAGCTCTGTTGGTGTCTGAGACAGGATTTTAAAAATTTGCCTGTAAGCAAGAATAAAAGAACTTATGAAAACAAAACCTCCTCTTCTCCAGTAATTAATGTTAGTTTTTGTTCATATATGCATTGCTAACTTAATGACGACTATGATCATAGGGGTGAAGGCTTTTAATCTTATTATACAGCTGATAAGGTTGTAGATATGACGTAACTTCAATTTTAATTGTAAAAACATAGATTACATCAAAATGTTCTTCAAGAATTTACAGTAGACATCAATTTGAGATGGCAGTGGCTGCAGGCATCTGCACAACCACAGAGCAGCTCCAGGAGGCTTAGAGACCCAGAGAGGCACAGAGGGGAGATGAGAGAGCAGAGGATATTGAGAGAACAAAAGAACTCTGAAACAATTAAAATATCACGTCTTATGGGAAGGTGCCTTTTAAAAGCATTCTCATGAGATTGAAAAGAAGAAGTTGATGTTGGCTGATGGCAAGAACACAGCTCCATGAACAGGCCAAGTAGAAGTGAATCAGAGCTGCAGAAGCTCACACTAATGGAGATGGAGAGTGGTTCTTTATCTGAATTGAGCCTCCTCAAAAGAACTCCATAGACTGTGCTGTAGCTCCATGTCAGGTTTGTCTATATAATCTATGCTGCCCCCTGAAGCCAAGTAGAAGTCAATGATCTGTGGTGTCTTTGGCTGTTATGGCCTAGGAAGCTTCCTCTGCAGTGGTATCTATGATGACAGACTCATCATTAACCATGAGAAATGATTACAGGAGATTTGTACATTCCCTCACTTTTAAAAGAAACAGTCTAGAGAAAAAGGCACTGAGGAGAGTCATTAACTTGTGATAAAGATGCTGAAGTGTTACTCTATACACTTGATGGCTCAGGGAGAAAGCAGGAATACTGGCGGTGGAGGAGGGCTCAGTTATATTTAATAGGTGGGCCAGTGAGACTTTGACCATGCTCCAGGGAAGATATGGTCAAGAAAACATAGACTTACTATAGTCTTTTTCAATTGTACTTTGGAATGGTCAAAAATTTTGGAGGGAATACATGGGAGGAGAAGTAAGCTCGTGTGACTGGATGGTTTACAAAATCATTTCCAACATCATCAATAAAAATATTATCATTTGAGAAGTTAAAAAGAATTTTAACATGAAGAAAATTTCCTTTAAAATTGGACAGAGCTTTGCTAGTGGTGGCACAGGTACCTCAGCTCCCAAGTGCTCAGGGAACACACCAAAAAAAAAAAACAGTCCTGGAACTGACATTACTCTTCAAGAGTTTGTTTTGAGAGTCACAACAGGAAACACTATTGCTTTTGTGTTCTAGACATGAAACACAGCCCCATCACTCCCATCAAGTAATAGGCCTAACTGTAATAGCCCAGGTCGGAGAAACTTGCCTTCTGTTTCATGAGTAAGACATAGCTACCTATCCATCCTGGGTGGCCAGGCAACCCTGCTCATGGAGGTGTGGAAGATATTGCAGACATTTCCACTGATATCCTAACTACACTGTTCCACAGCATTGACATGGTAATTCTCATGAGACAAAATTAGTGCAGGGAAGAATCATGGCCCTTACTTGACGTGTCTACATACCCAGCTCTCTGTGCTTCAGCTGAAACAGTCCCAGGAATAGTCTGGTTTCCTTCTTTCATACTCTTAAGACACAATACCTCAGAGAGCCCTTCCAGCCTGCTCTCTCACCAAGGAAAGTAAAGACACATTTAGTGACAGGATGGAGAAATTCTCTGTCCAATTCACCCCTATGAAATGTCATATCCAAGACTACATTTAACGCCATCATCCTGATGTTCACCATTTTCCCCTTAATCCCACATTGTTTGATGCTTCCCAGTTTACGGAGCTGTCCATTAAAAAAAATGAAAATATTTTTTTTCCTACCTGACATCATCAAGTCAGGAACAACAAAGAAAAGGAGTAGATATGGATTAAGGGATGAAAGAACAGGTTCTTGGTTTCTAAAAGTTGTAGGATCTGGATAAAGGGATGAGTACTCTGGTTGTTGGGTTTTGCAGTAAAAAAGTCCACGTCTGGGCACGATCAAAGATGCTCAGCAGTGAAGAATGTTTGGTCAGTTATTTCCAAGGTAACCTCATAACACTATCTAGTGCTAATTGGCTGAGGGAGGATGATGTCATAAAGCTGGTGAAAGCCAATGGCTATCCCAGAAGCTATGTGTTAAAGGGACAGAGGGAACACCTGCAGGAAGACTAGAGAATCCTTACATGGCTGCAATCTGGGCAGCTGAAAGCATACAACCCAGACGTGACAGTTTCTGTTATTAAGACACTTAATTCAGGAACAATGTCACAAGTTTGTTACAAGTGGTCATTAATACAGTCATTAATCATTGACACATGATTTTCTCATTTTAGCTGATGTGGTGATATCTTTCGTACACAAATAAAGTCTTTCTGAGGTTCTGAGAATGGACTTTGCCACTAGTTAACCATAGTGGTCTGCAGTACTGCTCAGAAAGACAGAAATTGGTGTAGGTAGGCAGAAACAGGTTATAAGCAGGGAAAAACAGGAAATTCATTTGTTCTCTAATGAGATGCTTAGGAGAAATAATGAGCTGTGGCTTGCTCCTTCTCTCTGATCTCTCACCATTTACATCTATATCTGACTCCCAAACAGACTTTATTTCTGTAAACAAGATATCACCACAAAAGTATAACATTAACATATTTCAATGCAGATGATATACTTGGTGCATGTCTGAATTACTGCTTTACTGTTGTAAAAGCTACCATGACCAAAACATCTAGTCTGCCAGGAAGTATTTGATTGGTTGCTTGCTTACAGTTTTAGAGTCAGGCTAAGATTTTTTTTGCTTGTTTGTTTGTTTGATATTTTAGACAGTGTTTCCCTGTAGAACTTTGGAGGCTTTCCTGGAACTTGCTTTGTAGACCAGGTTGGACTTGAACTCACAAAGATCTGCCGGCCTTTTCCTCTGGAGTGCTGGAATTAATCGAGTGTGCCACCAACACCCAGCTTAATTCAGAGATTTCTTAAATTAACTTCCATGAATGTATCAACATTTCCCACTACACTCTGGCAGTGGAGTTGAGTAGCAAAGTGAAAAGCAAGAAGGAAACATGGTCTTGGTCACTTCAAAAAGTTGCTTCATTTCATATTCATGAGTACATATCCATGAGTACAAAGTCTCAGTTGTGAATATGTATCTATGCTCCAAATAAAAGTACCTGCATTCGAAAATGAAACAGTACAAAACTCAATGATCACAAAAAATAAACTCACACACTCATAGTTGGAGACTTCATCACCCCATTCTCACCACTAGATAAGATCAGAAGAAAGAAACTTTAAAAAATATACATAATTAACACAGGTTTTGCCCCAGTTGGGAAGAGTCCTTGGGCCCAGCCAGGACAGCTTTAAAAAGCCTCAAACACATCCCGGCAAGCTGGAGGCAGTGCATGTCATTTACCCATGGGAAAAAAGAGTGAGAAGAAAATGGGTACCTACTCCTCCCAGGATTTGATAAACTTCAGCATGAACAAAGATCACAGGACAGATCCTGCCATCATATCACTGCTGGATGAGACACTTGATGGCCGAGGGCCTGCTCAAACCTGGGGAAATGTTTACACAGCACAGAGCAGTGCTCATAGTGATTGTCCATCTCCATCCCTGGATGAGCTGCCCCTTCCTGGTAAGGTCAAGTAAGTACCTCTGGCTTTCCAAAGCCTGGACAAACCTCAAGCCATAGCTATTTCCCGAAAGATTCACCCCGGGTTTCCAGCATGCACACTGCTGCTTACCCTGTGAGGCCACATTCCCAGTCAATGCAGTCTACAACATTCAAACTGTTCCAACCAGCTTCTGCCAGCGCATCTTTGATGGCCTCTGACAAGAAAGCTGTACCGACTGCCACCAGTGCCACACAACCTAAATTAACCAACCATATCCATTTTTGCAATAGGCCTTGCCCAGTATCATCTCCTACTGTACTCCCAAGGGAGCTTGTTTCTGTTGCCAGAAACAAGGCCCCATCACCTCCCAAAACTCAAATGCAATATCTGCGGCTAGACTTCAGCTGCCAAACAATTCCATAAAGGAAAGTGATATTCCACGACCATTCCCCCTAGCCCACCACAACAGAGCAGAGGTCAGAGTGGAGACCATGAAGATGTGGGCCTCACATAAGCTACAGAACGCTGCCAAGTACACCTCACTAACTGCACATTTTCATTCTCTGGAAGAAGGATATGGATATGAAAGTTGATCCATATTATGGCTATATGATTACTTTTTATCAAAGCAATTATCCAAATGCTGAAGTGATGATAGAATTATTCTCCTTGTCTTTTATTTTCACTATACTAGTTACTGAACATGGTATGATTCTCAGAGTTTATAATATATAGTGATCACATTCTGCTTGCTTCACAATTCCTATGACTCTGAAACTCACACCCCAGCACTTTAATCATTACTAGTCTGGGACAGAGCAATGCCTGCAAATGCATGAAATACAGGATTTCAGGTGTACACAGTCAAGCACTCATTGTGAAGTGAACATACCCATGGGTGACTATTTTTTGAAATGGTTTTAAGTTGATTCCTATGTTTATCTCAAGTTGTATCCAGTTTGAAATCATCCATTTCATGTTTTAATTTAATTTATGTGTGTGTATCATCCCCATGATTTCCTGTGTGGAGTACCCAAGGGTGACAGAAGAGGGCACCTGATCTCTGGAATCTAGATTTCACTGAGTCCCTGAGTTTGAAAGTCAACATGAGTTACTCTGTATCCATACTGGGAACTGCAAGAAGAACAAGTTTCCTCATCTGCCTAGCCACCTCATCGAGCCCCATTTGGATCTGCATACTACAAATAACAGAATTACATTTTATATAAGGCTGAAAATACTGCACATTCTCAGTACATCACTGAGCTTCTTCTGTGACAATGCTTTTGGACACTATGCTTGGTTCACTAATGTTCTGCACACAGTGATGCCATCAACAATGAAGGGCAAGTAACTGTTTAAAAAATATACTGAGCTCTTTGGCAAGCTGTACATAAACCATGTTTTAGGATAGGTTTTGGCTCTGGAGGATCCATATACTTATATCCAACCAGGATGCAAACCATCCCATACCTTCCAGCAGAGTATAAGTATAGCATTTCCTTCTGAAAACTCCCTCAGCTCTCTTTCCCACTTATTTCTCATTGGCCTTGGTTTGCAGCTAGTGCAGGTTTACCACATATTTCCCTAATGCCTCCTCAACTGATTGACAGTAAATCTGTGAGGACTGTCTTTTTCTTGTTCCTTTAGTAGGTTTGTTGACTTCTTTCTCGTGATTTACATATTTTATGTAATTGCAAATAATCCAGATATTAAATCATCTAATTGAGGAGTCAATAGCAAAGAATTTCTTTACAAAATACTCTCAGGTAACTCCTTCATTTGCTGGCAATGAACTCTTTACTTTCATGAGAGATCATTTGTCAACTACTGTCAGAATTTCTGGAGTGGTTAATATTTTCCTCCATTCAGGTCTTTCCCTCAACATTCAAGCCTATACTACAACAGGAACCTACATTTTAAGTGTATGTTGCACATTGACCTCTGACATATTTGGCATTGATAAGGTCATTTAGAGAATGATGAATCCATTTATTTACTGACTTTCTTTATTATCTTTCCTGATGTTCTGAACTAAAATGTTGCATCAGGGTAGGCTTGATCTCTCATTAATATGATGGTCTCTAACTGTGCTTCTGCCACAACCAACACACACACACACAGTTTTAAAATTTCTTGAAAAAAATATATTCTGAGTACTCAAACTGTGAGGCGTCCAGAGACACCTGGGAATCATATTTTTTTATTTGTTTGTTTTTAGTTTTCACCAGAATAAGTATTTAGATCAGGCTGGCCTTGAACTCACAAAGATATGCTTTCCTCTGCCTCCTGATTGTTAGGATTAAAATCATGCACCAACAACACATAGATGGAGTCAGAAGTTTTGAAACCATTAATTTTCTATACTCTTTGTGTATGCTGAGATAGCCCCAATCTCTTTTCTTCCTGGGCCAACTATCTGAGTGCTGAGCTTATAGGCATGCACCCTTCACCCATGTGAAAAATTTAATTTACCAACTATATCAGCACAGACTTCATTTACTTCATTACTTCGTAATTATAAATAATAATCACAAAATTCTAATAGGGATCTCTCTTTAAACACTGTTTTCTGAAAATGTTAAAAAGTAGGAGCATCTCCTTCCTACAAAGTAAATATTTTAGTAAGCAATGTCTCACTGGGGACCTGCCACCCTACTTTATTCTAAGAACCACAGGACATACTGACAGATACACAAAGCTATGCTAGGTATTTGGAAAGGGTTTATTAAGAGATTTCCAGTAACTTGGCTACAGAGATGGCTCAGCAGCTAAAAGCAACTGCTATTCTTATTGATGATAAGGGTTCAATACACATTAAACACATAATGTCATAGAACCATCTCTGTAAGTCCAATTTGAAAGAATCTGGTGCCCTCTCCTGGCTTCTGCAGAAATCAGCCTCATACAAAGTGCACATGCCTACATGCCCTCAGACCATATGAAATAGTGCTGGGCATTGTAGCACGCACATGTAATCCTTTAAATGAAAAGAAATAAGAAGGTGAGGTCAGTTGTTCTCTAAATACCCTTATGTTGGAACAAAACCATCATTAGATTGGATTGAAAGTTGTGACAACCTCTGCTTCTGAAAACTGTAGGTTATTTGTTTGGTGAGTTATCAATTGATAGTTGATTCCCTTGTTCATTTATCATTCCTCTTTTTTTTTTATTTCATTTCTGCCTATTTATCTATTTATTTATAATTTGGATACAGTGTCTCATTTTGTGTCCTGTTAAATACTAATATATGAAAATGATAATGGCCTACATATAAATTGCTTAACTAAACTCTGAACAAACAATCTGGAGGATATGCATAAATATAAGCACACAAAAATAAAAGTGGGTGATACCAGGGGAAAATATCCAATACCTCAAAATGTAAACAGAATCCATTCATAAAAAATAACAAGCTGAGTGGTGCACTGAAAATAAAAAATACAGTAATCTTAACAGGATGTACAGAGAAAAAACCCCTGAGGGAATACAAGAGATGGAATTGAGAATCTCTGGCTTTTAAAATATGATAGGATAATAAGATATAAGAGTCAAAGAAACTAGACCTTACAATATATTAAAACACCAGGGATGGAGAAAATGGCATATTCCATTATAAAGTAAAATAAAAACATCATCTATATACAAATCAAACATTAGAGAAACTGTTAGAAGGCTAATTCAAATTTATGGAGGATAACTATACCCAAGAAGTCACAGGAAGAAATGAATTAACATTGGTAATAGTGAAGGTCCCAGACCCTCATGCAGACCCCTACTTGACTCCCATGACTGGCTGCAGAAAAGTTCCAGCAAGATATAGGCCGCTAACTTAGATGCATGAAGTTAACCCCTATTTCCCCAAACCTCTGGGAAGTAAACAGTAGATAATCTTCATCTGGCAATGAACCAATCAGAAGATAGCCTGCAGGCTCTGGATGTGCTTTGCTGATAATAGTGGAATGCAGGGCATAGCAACTGCCCAGTGATGACATCTAGGAGTACCATCCTTCTGCATGTGAGGCTGACCAGTCAACTCAGAACAGGGTGCCAAAGCCCAAAAGTGCAACAGACCGGAGACTGTTGATATACAACTAGGAGACCTCCAGACATTCCACGTTCTCTACTCCAATATATGTCCTGCCCCACTGCTGCACAGGGTCACTCCTACTCTACACACTGTGACAGACTGACAGTTATCCCAAGTTAATTCAAAAGTAGAGTCTTTGCTTTTGCACTGCAGCTGGTCTCATTGTAGTGTTGGGGGTTCAGAGTCTGGGCATAACAAAACCACAAGAAGGAAAAACACACATATATACACACATAAATTCTCTCTCTCTCTCTCTCTCTCTCTCTCTGTTTCTCTCTCTTACACACACACACACACACACACCCACACACATTCACTCATTAATTACAGTATGAGGAATAACAGCAACAATATAATATAAGAGACTCAAAACCATTGTTTACAGATAGCTCTCCAGACTTTTGTCTAAATTGACCAATGCAAGGGCAATGACTAATAGAATGAAAGTGAACAGATTCCAGTCTTCTGGTGTAAAAAAAAAGACACACATCTCCACACCAAGAATAAACATTACCTAGGGTAAGGGGTTGGAAGAACATATTTCAAGTAAATGACCATTTGGCCAGGATGTGGTAGTGCACATCTTTAATCCCAGCACATATAAGGCAGAGACATGTGGATCTCTATGATTTTGAGGGAAACCTTGTCTACAGATTGAGTTCTATGAAAACCAATCTACACAGAGAAAGTCTGCCATGAAAAAAAAAAAAAAATATTGGCCATTCTTGGTTCTGAGGTTAGAAACAAAAACTCTTAGTATAATGGCAAACCAAATTTAATGACATACACAAAGTCCTTCACCATATAAAATGACTTCATTCCAGATAAACATGGTGGATTATTCCTATGTAAAACATCACAAAATTAAACTCAAGGATAGATATTACCTGACAATATCAAAAGATTCAAGAAAACTTCTTCAACAAAGTTGAAAATCCATTTATGATAAAAAAAAACTGAAGAACTTAGAAATAATAGGAACATAGTCAATCTTATGCTAAGAAGGGAAAAAAAAGTATTTCCACTAAAATCATCAAATAGACAAATCTACCTTGTCTATTTTCAAATACTTTCATCAACTCTTTGACAATATCATACATTTTAATTTGATCATATGAATTCTCCTCTACCAACTCCTGCCACATTTAGCACTCATTCAATACCCACTCACTACTTTTTTATTATTTTTATTTATTTTATTTTACATGTCAATCGCAGTTCCCTCTCCCTTACAACCTCCGTCACTCACTTTTACCATGTCTCCCCCCCCCTCACATGTACCCTGACCACTCTCCCCTCCCAACCTCCCCCACTCAACATGAAAGGCTATGTCATCCAGGTGGAGTCATGTAAATCTGAAAAGTGATTTCAACTAGAAACTATGAGTTTTCTCCTGTATCTAGGTTAAGGGAGTATCCCTCCATGGGGGATTTGTCTGCAAGTCTTTTTGTGCACCAGGAACACAACCTGGTTCCACTGTCTGAGGTCCCTTAGTCTACTCAGCCCTTCTAGCTGAGACCCATGCTCAGGGGGTCAGTGTCACTTACATACCAGATTCGCACCAGGGAGACACAGAGCAAGCTGTACATACAAAATAAGGAAAGTAAAACAGCCATGTGGCAGAATGTAGATTAATAGAAACAAGTTTATTTAAGTAATAAGAACCATTGGACAATCCTAAACTAAAAGTCAAGCTTTTGTAATTAATCAGAAATCTACGCTTAGGGGCTAGCAACCAAAAGACAGTCCAACCAGAAGGCTTGCCAAAGGAGGCTGTACAAGGGAAGCTGCACCTACCACAAAGCTGCATCAAGATGAAAAGCTGATTGTGGCCAGCCAGCAGGAGATCCTTCAGGTTCACTGCCTGAGCCACTGTCAACCAAGTGGTGCCCTGAACACATATCCAATGTCACTGGACTACACCTACATCAAGACTCTGGAAGGCCAGCATGATGGAGACAAGTTGGTGAGCGAGCACTTCAGTGTTGCCTTTTCACTACCTGATGATCGAAAAGCATGACTGCATGAACATGTGTATGCACATGCTGCAGTGAGGCCAAAGATGGAATGGCAGACCAGAAGCTGGACCCTGCATAGCACAAGTCAGTGAGTGTGAATAGCATGCCATTGTCCTTCAAGCACATGGTTGGTATCAGTGACAACGTTTTGCAATGTTCAGCATGACAGCCATAGGAATGCTACAGGACAAAAAAAAGGGCCATGATGGTTTTTAATCTATTGAGTCATAGAAATATGAAAAAGGAAAATGTACCTGGTTTAACAGGAGTGAAGAGCCCAAAGACTGCACATGGTCAGAGACCTGCCAGTCCAGGGAAAAAGAGTCCAAAGCAAAAGACACTGAAACTCATTATTCTGAAGTTCCCTATCCAGTTCAGGAGGCCCCACCACATTGGGTTCTTGGCAGGTGTACTGAGGGCAGAAACAGAAAGCAATGCTCATCACATAAGCCACAAAGCATGGAAAGTCAGAAAGGGGCCAAGGTCTTATCCTCCCCATTATATCCTAACTTGTTCCATGCTTCCACATACTAAAAGTTCCATCGCCTCCCAGTAGTGCTCTCCCCCCCAAGGACCAAGTCTTTATGTCATGGGACTAAGAGGAAAAGTCAATTTCCAGATCGTTGTACCTAATCCATCAACCCTCCCATCTATTTCCTGGCCACCTGGCAAAACACCCCACATGTGCTTCAGCCCATAAGTACTTCTCATGCACATGAGTTATTAAAGCCTCTCTGAGACCAACACACACACACACTAAGGACCATGCTAGACAGCACTCAGGATAAAACCCTGATGCCACATTGGCTGTTAAAGTGTTTCTGCTATTTCTGACTTTCTATATTTGGTACTTTGATTCTTAACTGCCAACTTAAATTTTTCTTTCAATGATGACAAAATACAAGGCTTGAGATAGAGAAAATACACTGAGTAGAAAGAGGTGTCGGCTTTCATCTAGAGCAGAGTGAACAGAGGCTGCAGCCAACCCTGAATTGTCATTTTCTTGTCACTGGAAACCAGGGAATATAAATGGTTATTCATGTGATATTGGAGAGGAACTTTTTAAACATCTGTCTTCAGGACCCAACTAACAGGAAGGATTTTCCACTTCTTTGTCTGATAACTAGGTGGGTAAAAGAAAATCTCCCTGAACACTCTTTGAGTGTTTGTCTGTCCTAGATCTCACACTGTGATCCATTACACAGATTTTCCGTTGCAATTGTGCCTAGTACAGAAATTATGCACTGAAAATTAACATTATGGATGAACACCCATGAATATGGTCAGCAGGCATAATTATAATCCATCTTACTGATTTATCACCTTACCGAATAGAAGGAAGATCCTCTCTGCCCATCAGAGTAAATTTATGTTCACGTCAAAGAAAACTTGGGGCTGGCTGGCTGTCTGCTTGGGATTCAGCATTAACAGGGATCATACTGCAAGATCAGTGAGAATTCTTATATGCTCTGAGGCTCCAGAAGAGCGTGCATCTCTTCAAAGGGGAGGGGAGACACTTTAAAAACTACAGTGCAAGGGAAGGGCAGAACTCAGCTAAGGACACACAGAACTCAGCAGGCATACCTCAGCCAGGCAAAGCAAAGAGGCCTTTTTAAGGGAGAGATGAACAAGGCTGACTCCCTCACACTGTGTCCCCTCACATACTGTCTTCATGCAAGCTTTTATAAAATCCTTGGAGGGTGCAGTCTATGGGACCATGGAAGGAAGCAAGCTACTTGTCCCTAGTGACATCCACAAGAACAAATCAAGTTGCCAGAGGCTCTCTCCTAGTCAGTAGACTTATTATCCTTAGGAGGGAAGAGAAAGCAGTGGATGCAGTTAGTCTGAACCTCAATCTACTCCACCACCGACTTTGATCTTCACCTACTATCTTGCTCTTCATCATGTACAGACTTTCAGTGAATCAGGCTACAGATGTACCTTGTGACATGGCAGGTTTCTTATAATCATCTCCATAGGCATTTGATTTTCAGAATATGACCCTGAAGATAGCTGTAATATCTGCCTGATGGAAGGACTCTCTGCTCTGCTGTAGACATCTTGGACTTTATAGTTTCCTGGAACAAGAGCTTGTTTGTTACTGTACTGAGAGACATAGGATATCGGGTGAGTCATGGTATTCTCTGGAATCACACCATGAAGGAAGCTACCTGAGCATAGCCCAACTGCTCGGTCATTGTTTTACTCCTTCCCAAATGCTGTCTGCACAAACACACACCCCAGCACAGCACAGTCCTGCCTTAAGGCCCTCTTACAGAACTAGTCTCGTATGATGCTGAGAGCAGAATATAGAAATTCCAATGTGATGGCACCAATAAATACAAACGTACAATATGAGATGTCCTTCTGTACATATGTTTCTCTCATTTTTAATGAATAAAACAAGGACTGGGCAATACCCAGGCAAGGAGTAGAGGTAGACCTATAGGAGGTAGTAGGGAAGAGAGAGAGGGATGCATTTAGAGAGACTTGGAAGATGGGAGGTGCCTGACACTCTCTGGTAAGATAAGGCTATATAGAAATACAAAGTAATTGTTGGTTAATAATTAAGACAGAGCTAGACAATAAGAAGTCTTAGCCATCAGCCAACACATTATAATTTACACAGTGTCGCTGTGTTTGTTTGGAGTTGAAAAGGGGAGGGATCAGACAGAACAGAAACCTCCATTTTTAATCATACACATACTATGTGCCAAAAGAGATGAAGAATCTCAGTTAGTAACAATGTCTATAAGGGATTTCAGCTTCTTCTGCCTGAATTCTACATGTTACAGTAAAATGATGCTGGCACCTTAAATCCTGAGTATGTGGTCACATATAATGCACATTAGTGAACAAATATATCATGTGTAGAGCACAGACACTCTGCTGTTAGGAATGCCCCTCCATAGGAATAACAAGTTCACAGGAAAAAATTCTTTAATAAATAGTAAAAAATAATATCAAAAGTAGTAATTAATAGTTAAGACAAAGCCAGAGTGCCAAGAAAACACCCTTATGTTCATTAGAGAATCCCTGTGCTGGACTCACTAAAATCTCCATGGGCATCCTGTCCTCTGGGAAGGCTGACCTACTGTCCTTCAACTCCCTTGAGCAGCAACAAATGCATGAATATCATCTATAACCATATCTCTTCATTCTCTCTCTTTTTACCATATGTCTCATTCAAGTCATCTGGTCTGTTGAGGAATCAAATCAAAATTCAGCTAAAGTATTGACACAGAAATATCTCGGATCTGAAGTCCCACATCTCTTTTCACAAGAACCAGCTGTGATCCTAAGATGTAGTGGGTTGGCCTGATTTTAACAGGCATGGGAAGGAAATCATTCCCTGACTCAGTAAGAAGGTACCAGCCCCTGTGTCATTTCTGAGGCCCTCTTGTGGTCGAATAAAGTTTCATACTTAAGACCCCTGAAGCTTTGATGGCTAGTATTTCACAAAGCTGGCAACTTCCATGTGCAACATCTTCAAGGAAAGGTCTCAGAGCTGACAGAAGATAATCGGTGCTAGGCTTGGTGATGTAAACATGTTATTCCACCTACATGATTGACTGAGGCAGGGAGATCACAACTTCAAGGCTAGCCTGGATACCCTAGCCTGGCCTCCAAATAGACTGCAAATAGTAGGGAACAAAATGAGCTTGTGACAGAACACTTGCCTAGTACTTTGAAATGTACTAGGGTTAATCTCACATACAATTGCATATTCGACAACTAAGCAGGACATTGGCTTGTGACCCTAGGGTAGAATTATGCTCAGTAACCATCAAGGTGCTTTCTTTATCTGTGTGGCTTCCAGTGAGAACAAATACCAAGGTTTTAACCCTTTTTTAGTTTCATGTGTTCACCCACTTTGTCCATCTTTTCCTCTAAGTAGTTTGAGGTTTCTGTCATAGAATCATATGGGACTTTATTCCAGTTCAGCAAGCTAGGACATCCATAGTTGTGTCCCCTCCTTGTCTAACCTGCAGTATCCTGCCTCTCAATGTATTGTCCTCTCCTGGTCTAGCACGTAGGTTACTGCATCTTCATATTTTCATCTGCATTGCTTTTGGATATGCTCCTCTATACTCCTTGTTGTATTGTAAGTTGCACGTTACACATTAAAGGACAGGGGAGGTAGGAGAATCTAAAGGTATCCCTGCCTTTCAGAAAGCATGTGCCTTATAAACTGTTGTAAGCAGTGGTGCTGAGGCTTCTATTCTGAACAGAGGTAGACTAAAGTAGCTCCGGGTCCTCTAAACCTGAAGGGGGTATGTGTCTTCATTCTGTTAGGTATCAGGATAACAGAAACATACACAAAATATAGTTATTCCTTCTACACCTTTCTCTCTCTGTATTGCCAATATTTTGAACCACCAAGAAAGGATGCACAGGGAAATGTTATGCCTGCCACCAGCATCTGGTTTTCTGAGACTGAGCTTCTCAGAAATGGAGGTACAAGTATGAACTGAGTGAATGCCATTGCAGCCTATAGTGAGACCCCTTGGAAACACCTCCAGTGTCTCCGGAATGACTATCAAATCTAAAGAGATTTAAATTTATGTGAACTTATCATAGAAAACAAAACCACTTTTACTCAGTAGGGTGAAGTCACAGAAAGACACCAGATAAGTTTAAAAATCTACTCAAAAAATGATACAGTGGTTCTCACATTAAATGCTAGCACTCAGGAGGTCGAGGCATATGGTTGACTTCAAGGCTATAATGGTCTGCAGATAGTGGATTCCAGGACAATCAGAGCTAAATAATGTGACACTGTCTAGGAATAGAAAATCTACTGAAGCTCTATTGTAGACAACATGGGTCAGGACAGCCTGAAAGTGAAATCCACAGGTTCAGTCTATAGAATGCATTTGAAAAACAGATCTCAGGCTATGAATGATATGTGACAAAGACTCTACTGTTGATGACTCCAAATACTAAATGTGGTGTCACCTCCTGACAAGGGTGATGCGTGTGAACCAGCTTGCGAATTCTATTGCCAATGTGTCTTCTTCTTCAATGCAGGAATGGTTTGTCCAACAGACTGCCCAGTATTGAGCTACAGGAGAGCTCAATAGTACATCTGTTGCCCATCCACTGGGAAACCTGAGTTCCATCCGCAACATTGTGGGGCCTAACAAATAAAGTGAAGGAAATAAGGTCTGATGTCAGACTCTTTTTCCCAATGGCTTCTGGTGACATTGCTAAACAAAAAGAATGGAGACAGCAAATGAGTGAGTGGGTAAGGGAGCTAGGCACAAAGACTGACAACCAGAGCTTAATATCCTAAACTCAATGATAGAAGGAAAGAAGCAACTATTATAAGTTCTCTTCTGACCCCCACAAACATGACATGGTGACAACACATGCATACACCGAAACACAATAATTAAACCAACCAACCTGACAGAGGTTGCTGCCACTGTATC